>NC_139717.1:15962658-16112658 GCF_964188405.1 Protomyctophum parallelum | reverse complement strand
TAGACAATGTTTAAATCTTGTACAAGAATAAAAAAAATAAACTTTTAACAGATTATTTTGTTGTGGTTTATTACAATTATACCAGCTGTTAGAAATGTTACTTTTATTATAATATGAAAAAAATATTAATAGGCCTAAAATTGGTCAATGAGTGTCTTACAACACATTTTGATAATAATTTATGCTGCTGTTTTCCTGGTGGCATATTAGGTGCTGCTTATGATGATAATTATGATATTAGATTTTCTTATACATATATTCTTATTTTAAATATTTAATACTGTTTTTATTAGGCATTTTTTGTATATGACAACTTCAGAATATAATTGACAATGATAATGAGTTATTCAGTTATATAAAATGAAAAATAATGATAATGATAATGATGGTAATGTAAATTCCACATACAATACATAATAAAAAAGATATATAAATGTGATAAACACGAAAAAACAAAAAACAGTTAAACAATGACAAATGTGAACACTAGACAAACAAAACAAAGACAACAGGACAGACACTCTTGCTCTCAAACTTTCCCAACACGTTGTTGTAAATTAACTGAATTACAGACATCTGTAATCTGTATCTTCTTTTTAAATGAGAAAAAATAAAAGAAAGAAAAAATACTCAGTTCCTTTTTTTCCCTTTCTTTTCTTTCCAATTTTCTATTATGTTATCTATTGTGTAGGAGGGGTTAGCGTGCACCTATTGAAATGGTCAATGAAGGGTTGTCATGTCTGGTAAAATCTATCTTCACTCCCTCTCAATTCAAACTTTATCTTTTCCAATTGCAAGTAGTGCATAACATCTTTCATAAGTGTAGTGTGAGTGGGAACCTGTGCTTGTTTCCAATTCAACAGTATCAGTCTGCGAGCCAGTAGAGTCACATATTTTACCATGTTATATTGGAAAGTAGACAGTTTGACCCCGGGCCCCCTGACCCCCAGAACTGCTGTCACATGGATCCGGGTCAAAAGGTCTTCCAACAATGTCTGACAGTGATTTAAATATACTTTGCCAATATGATGTTAGTTTAGTGCAGTGCCAGAACATATGAGCTAGAGTGGCCGGCGACTGGCCACATCTGTCGCAGGCTGGATTCACATTTGGATACATTCTGTTGAGTTTTTCCTTTGACAAATGTAACCTGTGTAATATTTTAAATTGTAGAAGACCATGTCTGGCATACTGAAGAAGAGTGCTAAATCATTACATTTTGAGTGGAAATGCTAATATCAAAAGACAAAAGGTACACTGAAATCTAATTTCAGTGTACTATCTATTAATTTAACTAGTGACTGGAAGCAGAAAGTATTCATGACCATGTTTATTAAGGTAATACCGTCTAGGTGAAGTTGGGCCCAAATACATGGACTTCTATGGGGCTATGGGGTTTTTTGGGCCCAATGACAGCGCCACAACAGGCCATTATATGAACTTTCAGGAAATCCCGATTTCCTTGGTGGCTTCACAAAATAACTGTCTGACTGCCCCCCTGGTTAATACAGTCTGACTGAGATTGTATTTTGACAGGATCCAACAAGCTGAGAGGAACACTGAATTGGCTGTGTGTGTGTGTGTGTGTGTGTGTGTGTGTGTGTGTGTGTGTGTGCGTGCTCGTGCGTGATTAGACCACGCGCTTCCACTCAGCAGTCATCAGACTGCAGAGTGTTCGCCGCTGCCTGCAGCTCTCGTGCTTTCTCCACACTTACATCATTCATTACCACTTACCAGAGAAGGAATGCCAGTATGTATGCCACCCGGCAGCCCTCGAGGACACACAGTCACCATTTAATAACTTGTACTCATCCATTGTTTTTTTTTTAGAAACAGATCTCTCGACTCAGACTGTTAGTTTATATAGGACACCGTCTCTTCTAGGACCCAGGCTCTGCGAGCAGACGACTCCATACCCCCCTGCATGGCCCTGCCCTCTCCGTTGCTTAGCAATGTACTACAAACTTCCATCAGTAGGAAGTGGAAACAAAAATACACGATTCTGACTTTTGAAGTCGATGTCTATATCTTGTATTTTTCTACACACACAATCAACTATGTCCAAGTTACTAACGAAGAAAAGGGAATCGTCTTCCAGCAGGGTGACTTCTTCCCGGGGGCAGACGCCAAATAAAGAGTGAGAATACTAAACACACATACACTTAATTGTTAGTTGTTACCACCACCACCACCACACACATTAGCGTCAATGCTAGCCTAGGAGCAAGTGCGAACCCACTAAACTAAACTCCACTATTATTGTCCGTATAGTCATAGGCACCAGTCCTGACCCTGCGGTTCAAGGTAGGTTATACTTAATACGAGCATAAACGGATGAAGTCATTTTTCGCAATTATGCAATAATTTATCCAATAATTCAGTATGCTATAGTAGTCACTGACACTCGCAGTTCTTATATTAAAGTAATTTATGCTGACTGCGCCGCCGCCAATTAGAAATTAAACTAATTACCACTTGACCCGGCCAATTCCCATCTTATGTGGTTTCTACTTTCTCCAGGGAAGACAAATTAACCTCCATAACACTGGTTTAAGTGGTTTTAAACTAAAGGCACCTAGGACAGGTTGTCGCCTGGGAATTTGTACTGCAAATTAACGTACTGTAGGCCTGTGCTAATCTGTGCTAAACACATAGCAGGCCCACGTGTTTTGTGAGTATGACATTGGGCTTATTGACACACACACACACACACACACACACACACACACACACACACACACACACACACACACACACACACACACACACACACACACACACACACACACACACACACACACACACACACAACTATAGCTGAATCACATTCAGAAAAGGATAGTGAACTTGAGGGATATGGCACCAGGCTGTCAGCAGGTGTGGGTGCATATGTCCTCCGACTCCTCCTCCTGCCTGGTGGGGGCTCCTCATTGGCAGGTGAGTCAGGGAGGATTGGCATGGTCAGAGCTAGCCCTGGTCCACGGCGTCAGCGAGTCTCTCACTGAAGACTCGCTGACGCACTGGACCAGGGCTAGGTCAGAGCCATAGAGTAAAGGCTCATACATAGTCTGGATTTACGGTGGTGGGGTGACCACCGAACTACAACATGACGTCACGAGCCGCGGTGAAGAGCAAACCACCGCCACCGCTCCAGCCCTTCTCTCTGTTTTTACTCACCACCGCTCAACGTTATTTCAGCTCCGGTGGTCAGCTCACCACCGGAGCGGTGGTCACCTTACCACCGAAAATCCAGACTATGAATAGGCCTTACGACAGAGTTACGACAACTCGGTTCACTTCATGGGTTCAGTATCTTCTAGCCCTCCAAGCAGAACCCAATGCTACTGAAGTTTCTGACATTTGTTAGACCCAGTGCATTGGGTCCTGTTGCATCAGTATCCTGCCACCTGGTACGCGGACATTCATAAAACATAAACAACATGTATAACGCCTGTCTGCGCTCTTTGACGACATTTTTTCGTGTGAGGGCTTCTGAATCTGTAAAGTATAAGTACCCATACATGCCGCTGCGATAGCTATGACAGAGCAGATCAGAGGCAGGGACGTAGCCGCACAAGCCAACCGCACACCGGGAGGCGGTACAATAAACGGTAAACAAACAGGCAGAAATAAAGCGACCAAATCGGTCAAACAAAGATTAAAAATACTTAACGGCTTCCGCGCCACAGGAGATATTCGCAGCGGAATGTATAGGTACTTAAAGTTCCCGAATTCAGAATAACGCAAATAAAAAAAGGCCGTCAAACGGCGCAGATTCAATCTTAGAGAGCATGTTTATGTCCGCGTTCGAGAATTCCCATACGGAAATATAGTCATGAACAGTGACCCTACATAAAACTCATAAAAATTTCAGAAAAGCTTTATGTAGGGTTCCGAGAGGGGCTAAGTATCTTCTACAGTGGCGTGCACAGACATTTAGAGGGGCAGGTGGGCAAGTGGAAAAAAGGCACCTTGTGCAGTGCTTGGAACCAACAGGTTGCCTTGTGTGTGTGTGAGATTTATAGATTTTTGGAAATAAATAATATATTAGAAGCTTTTTTAATCAAGAATTGATCAATGTCACCATGGTCCACATACTGTACAGTGTACACTGTACAACTTGCTGTCCAGAGGGCAAAGGACAGGTGCTCCAGCACCACCTGGTGTCAATCTGTGCACGCCACTGCTCTTCTACATAGACTTCTATTGGTTTGTCCCCGTTTGTCCCTTCAAAAGGGGACAACCGGAAGTTTACGGAATGCATTGGAATCCATGGGCTCGCGCGAGTACATGAACCACGTAAGTAAGTAGCCTTGCCGAGCCATGAGGCCCATAGGGCAGGAGCCTCTCTCCGGTTTCTGTAGCGTGAGGCAGCCTGATGTACAAGTACACCACCTGGACATGACGCTAGTATGTTGCAGGGACTAGTGTCAAGCAGGGAGGCACTGGGTCCCATTTTTAGAGTCTCTAAATGTAATGATGAATTGAAAATGGTGGACCCTGTTATAAGTGTAATGCTTTATCATGTATCGTCCACAAAGTAACAGTTTTTGAATTGACTATTGTGCTTTCATTTGAAATGTACCCATTCTGCATACCGAAATAAAAACTTCAATCTATCAATCCTTTGGCTTAATTTAATGTGCATCATCTCATGTTAATTTTAGAGCAATGTCCCTGGTAGCCAGTGGCTCGGAGGGCCCAGGAGAACCAGCTAAACGTTTTAGATGCCCTATCTGGCCAGAGTGGAACGATGCAGAGGTCAATATGGAGAAATGGGATGCAGCCAAAGGAGCCAAAGACGGAAAGTTTGGCAAGAGCCCTTTTACTGTAAGTGTGATGTGGAACAGACAAAGCAATTCTAATGGATCATGTGGATCATCCACAGCAATGGTAACTATTTGATCTTCAAGATGCGTCCTTACGTTGTTTGAATTTCATCTTCCCTTTTTTGCTGCAGCCATTCTTTGAAGATCCGGAGGGGAAAATCAGTATGCCTCTATCGTTGAAAGTGCACTGCTGGAAGCGCCCTTCAGAGTTCATCGTCAATAAGGTAAGTTAAATTTGACTTTGAAATCTATGTAATGGTTTCAGACGGTACAGTGTGAGGACAAAGCCTGGCAGGACTAAAGAACAGTGATCACTCGGATACGAGTTAGAGATATTAATGTACACAACCACTTTACTGTTACGGTGGCGTAACCGTCTGGGCACCCGACTGGTAATCCAGTCGCAGTGTGCCACGGGTTCGACTCCTGAGCCCGACACGGCCTTTACTGCATGTCTTCCCCCATCTCTCTCCCGTTTCCTGTCAGCCTACTGTCTGTCCCTTCAAAAAACCAATAAAAGGCATAAGCCGCAAAAAAATATCTTTAGAAAAGAAAAAGAGATGGCTATAGCAAACAATAGCATGTTATGTTTAGGAATGTACCACGTCAACAAAGAGTAATTTTGTGCCATTTTTATGTAGATGAGGAACTCGGGTTCCCGCGGCTGCGAGCTTCAGGGGTCGTAAACACCCATGACGCAGACAGCGTAATTCCGTTGAGGCCCAGGGTCATTTGGGGCCCACAGCCGCCGCCAACCCGTGCCGTCAGTAAAATAATACATTACATAACAAAGATGCAATGACAGTCGAGTTGACCGAAGTTTGGCGGAGCCCGCTGGCTGCTGCTAGCACACACGTGCCCCACCACCACCATGCACCTAACGTGGAGGAAGGAGCGAAGAGGCGAGGGTGCAGTGCCTGTGGGCTCTCCCGACCTCGCTGCTGCTGCAGCTCTGTTTCGTCGTTCACAACTACTGTACTGTACGTCGCAATTTGCGTTTGTTTTCACCAGCAGCGGGGGGTGGGGTTGTGGGGGGGGGCGAAGTTGACCACCCTACTGACATCTTGTTACGCCGCTGGCAGGCTTCTAATGCAGGCCTGACAATTTAACGTCACTCTAACCCCCTCCCCCCCTCTCTCTGTGTGTGTGTGTGTGTGGGGCCATGAAGCAATTACGTTTCATGGCCTTTTAAATGTGTCCTCAGTAGCTGGCTCAAGATGGTCTGTGTTTGGCATGTTAAGAGCATTTCATTAATGTCGTGCAAAAATAAACACAGGAATAATCACAGAAGCGACCAGCCAGGTACACAGATGACGTCATGTGGCTCCACTCTACCATCTTCTTTCTTATCCCCCCAACAATCATGAGACCCATAAGAACTTTTCTAATTGACGGAAATGTGTTCAATATTGTTGTTCAATAGTGTGCGTGACTTGACTGACAGCCAGAAAGAAAGTGTACTCTCTTGACCCAAATCGCTGCGTACACTACACGGAGTACATGCACCCGCAGTCTTCATTTATTTCTAACTCAAAGAGCGTACAAAATAAATGTAACCAAATAAACCCGCGAGGGTGCTTTTGGTTACAGAGTTACAATAACGCAGAGCATGCCAACGGATCCATGAATTCATATTTGATTAGTAAGCTGTTGGGAAGTCTATTATCTCAGTTATCAAATATTCATTGCAAACACGCTCTCTGGAGCGCCATGGTTCAGAGAGATCATCTTAGGCCTCAGAATGAACTAGAGAAACGTATTTAATAAGTAGGCCACGTAGACGGAGTCAAATGAATATCTCCAGTTCACACAGCTTTTTTCTGTTCTGTCTTGTATTGGTATTCTAATGAGTTGAATGATCGCTCCTTGCACATCGTTCCAGGGTCCTGCAGTTGTTGAGTCTGAGGCTGCCTTTGACCTAATCTCACCCAACGATCATCTGATCTGCAGCGAGGTAACGTCATACAAAAAGTGCTTTTTCATTTGAACATTTACTACCCCTTTTTTGCCACTGCGTTCTACACATTTCACATTTCTGTGTTATTAAAGTGTCAGATACTGCTGACATAAAGTGTCAATAATTGCTCCATTGATTAGTAATTGATAATTGCTCCCCATTGCAAAATGCAAAATTTGATTCTGACTATCAATTTTTATTTTGCCAAGGGTAACTACACACAACCCAAAAGCTGTAAGTGGTTAAGCAGACTACCGTAATCAATTTAGTTGATTATAAAGAAATCAATGGGATTTATTTTCTCACATTGATTCATTTATGTATAAAAACTATTATATTAGGGGCATGGTGGCACAGTCAGTAGTGCTGCCGCGGCTGCCGCCTCACAGCTAGAAGGTCCTGGGTTCGATTCCCGCTGGGGACGCTGTGGGCGCTGGCGGCGTGCTCTCTCCTCCGCGTCATCAGTGCCCATACCCCTGTCAGGTGAAAAGAAGCAGCTTGGACTCCTCATGCATAGAAGGAAGCAAGAGGTCCCCCCCCCCCCCAGGTTGGCAGAGGAAGCGTTTACATTAGATAATTGACAATGGGTGAAAAAAATGGGATGCAAAATCATGGGATAAAAAATTTAAAGAAAAGGAAAACTATTATATTATTTTAAAAAATGACTTGCTTCTCGATTATTCGATTAATCAATAATCAATACTATAATCGATAGTTTCAGCCCCAGTAGACAACCGTACTTTACCCATATGTGCCAGTGACGAGAGTCTCGTCATTTTTTGATTACTTAAATATATCGCTGATATTTACCGTACATTAGCTTCCCCGTTGCCAGGCAACGCTTCCTTCCGCTTTAGTGGCGTTTTTCTCGGAATTGAGGCTCAGAATGAGGTGATTGAACAGAACGTCGATCTCAGCTACCTCGCGGTTACTTCTGATGAAAGTGAAAGTAACTACAGTGCCAGTCTGCCAGAGTCAATGGCTGCATAAAACAAGTTGAAAAAGGAAGGGATGTCCGCCAACCTTTTAGAACCCAAAAGAAGTATAAAGGTGCATAAAACGAGTTGCCACACTTTTGGGTCGCCCCACGCTCTCTCTGACACCCTGTCCCTTGTCATCCAGCTGATGAGGTGGATCATCAGTGAGATCTACATCATCGGGAAGCTCTGCAGCAATACACCAGGAGAACATGATGGGTGGAAGCCCTGGGACCACATCTACTCCCTGTGTAAGGTGTCGAAAGGTCACACGCCACTTTACAACGGCTACGGAAAGTACGTGGTCAGACTTTACTGGATGGTGAGTCTCTTTCTCCCTTTCACGCTCTCTCTCTCGCTCGCACGCACGCACATACACACACTGTCGTTTCCACCAAGTTTAGCAAGTACAAACCTTGAGGGTGCCTAATAATCAACCTTTTGCCATTTGGTTTCGGTGCTTCAGACCTTGAAGTAATTTTAAACACAGACTTGTAATAAATTACCTTTTCACAATACTTTCTGTGGAGGCTGACAGAGGTTAGGAAAAGGCTCAAATCAATCTGTTTTGCTGCTGTGCTATGAATGGTCATGGCTTCAGAATGCCCTGCCTGATGAATAGATATGGCTTAACGGGAGTCAGCTGCTTTTTAGAGGGCTCACAGCATGGCTCAGTTGGATTTACGCTAGTATGAGAGTGGGGCTCCGCCTCTTCTGCATTGTGTTGACGACAAAAAATAATCAGGTGTGTAAGAGCCATTTGAGCCATGTTCCTTATTTGACGATGTCACCGCAGAGCTTGGTCCAGGCCTAAGAGCCAAATTCCAATATAGTGGAAGATTTAAGGCACATTTGACTTCAAGTCATGATACAGAGAAACCCTTTGGCATGGAAGTACCTTAGGGTCATAATAAAAGATTTATCCAAAGACACAAGCTGCATCACCCTTCATTTATGAAATATACATCTTTTTCAAAATGGCCGCCGACAATAACCCACTATTACACCATACCCCATATCTTTGCTTCTGTTAGAGCTATAATAATAATATTGGTGCCAAAGTATACATTTTTAGGGTCAAGGAATCCAATTAAATAGATTTCAAGAATTAAAAACCCAATAGTTTTCTCGTTACCATGACAACGGGGGTAAAATATGCACTTTTAATTCGAAAAAATACGTTTTAACAGGGTAACTTTACCCCCCCTCACCCACTAAAACTTTCATTTAGTTTCCTCTTTGGCATGGAAGTACCTTAGGGTCATAGGAAAAGATTTATCCAAAGACACAAGCTGCATCACCTTTCATTTCTGAATTATACACCTTTTTCAAAATGGCCGCCAACATTTACAGCAATACAGCATAGCCCCTATCTTTGCTTCTGTTAGAGCTATAATAATAATATTGGTGCCAAAGTATACATTTTTAGGGTCAAGGAATCCAATTAAATAGATTTCAAGACCAACAAATCCAATTGTTTTCTCATTACCATGACAACGGGGGTAAAATATGCACATTTCATTCGAAACAATACGTTTTAACAGGGTAACTTTACCCCCCTTATCCACTAAAACCTTCATTTAGTATCCTCTTTGGCATGGAAGTACCTTAGGGTCATAGGAAAAGATGTATCCAAAGACACAAGCTGCATCACCTTTCATTTCTGAATTATACACCTTTTTCAAAATGGCCGCCACCATTTACAGCAATACAGCATAGCCCCTATCTTTGCTTCTGTTAGAGCTATAATAATAATATTGATGTCAAATTGTACATTTTTGGAGCCAAGTAATCAAATTCAATAGGTTTCAAGGCAAAAAAAATAAATACAAATAAAACAATCTCATTACCATAACAGGGGTAAAATATGCCATTTCATTCGAAAATATATGTTTAATAGGTTAACTTTCAAACCCTCACCCCTAAAACTTTTATTTAGTTTTCCCTTTGGCATGGAAGCGCCTTAGGGCAATTGGAAAAGATTTATCCAAAGAGACAGGTTGCATCACCCTTCATTTACGAAATATACACATTTTCAAAATGGCCGCCACCATTTACAACAATACAGCAGATCTAATATCTTTGCTTCAGTTATAAAATTTTGCTCATTTCCACTCATCATCATACATCATCAGCCAATCAGCTGAGCACATTCCGTGCTCATACATACACACGTACACACAAAGCTGTTCATATAGGAGTGGCGCTCAAAAAAACAATGTTTTTCTCATCACCATCACAATTGTGGTAAAATATGCACATAATTAATCAAATAAGTCTCAACAAGGTGACATTAAATTTCCCCCAGCATTGCACAATACAGCGGTTTCCTGCTGAGTACCATGGCCTCAGATTTGGAGATGCTGATCCTCTTCCTATGGCCACCAAACACTCAACAACAATCTAATCCAGTGAGAGTTGAAGGTCTCGGACCGAATGTGCCATCAGGACCACATAATCTGCATAAAGCAGTGAAGCAACCCTTAGCTCCCCGAAGCGTATACCCTCTCCTCCACGGCTGCGTCTCGAGATCCTGTCCATGAATATCACAAACAGGATAGGTGACAATGCGCAGCCTTGGTGGAGGCCAACCCCTAGTCCCCACCACAAACAAATCTGACTTACTTACACACACGGATACAGCTCTCGCTTTGGGTGTACAGAAATTGAATGGCCCTCAACAAGGACCCCCTCACCCCATATTCCTGCACCCTGCATCCACAAAACACATGTAGACCGGATAACATACTCCCAGGCCTTTTCCAGGATCTGTGCAAGAGTGAAGAGCTGGTCAGTTATTCCACGACAAGGATGGAATCCACCTTGCTCCTCTTGAATCTGAGGTTTGACTATCGGCCAGACCCTCCTTTCCAGTACCTTGGTGTAAACTTTGTCAGGGAGACTGAGCAATGAGATACCTCTAAAATTGGCACACACCCTTTGGTCCCCTTTCTTAAAGAATGGCACAACTGCAGTCTGCCACTCTTTAGGCACAGTACCAGACTTCCGCGCAATATTGAAAAGATCCATCCATCCATCTTCAACCGCTTATCCGTAGTCGGGTCACGGGGGCAACAGCCCACCAGAGAGCTACAGACTTCCCTCTCCAGAGCAACATTAGTAACTTCCAAGTGTTCCAAGGCCAATGAATGGTTGTGAATGAATGGATCTCCTCCCAGTGGGACTTGCATCGAGGACCTCCCTATAGGGAGACGCCCGAAAGGCATCCTAACCAGATGCCCGAACCACCTAAGATGGCTCCTTTCCAGGCGAATAAGCATCGACTCTACTCTGAGTCTCTCGCGTGACTGAACTTCTCACCCTATCTGTCCCTATGTTGAAAAGATGTGTCAAGTGTCAACCAATCCCCTCAACACCCAGAGCCTTCAGCATTTCTCGACAGATCTCACCAACCTCTGGGGCTTTGCCACTGTGGAGTTGCCTAACTGGCTGCTTCCCGTCAGGCCTGCAACTGCCTGAGTCTCCCGGGATAACATATACTGACCATAACTGTTATGGTCAGCCCATAATTAGCACAGAAGTCCAATAAAAAGCCACCACTCGGGTTCAGATCAGGGAGATCATTCCTCCCAATCACGCCACTCCCAAGTGTCTGTCATTGCCCACATGTGCGTTGAAGACCCCCAGTAAGACTACGGAATCCCCCACAAGAAGTGCCCCATACAGGGCCCCATGTAAGGCACCTTGAAAATGCTGCATGCAGAGGCAGCTATACATGGCTCTCTGCAGATACTTGTCTCGTATACATTATGTGAATAGGATTTGCAACCCCATTGTCAGGGTATTGACCCTATGTACACTTTGAAGTTTACCATCATAGCTTTAACAGAAGCAAAGAATAAAGATCCATACCTTTGCTTCTGCTGTATTACTTCAAATGGTGGTGGCCATTTTTAAACGCATAATTTCAGAAATGAAGTGTTCTTATTTGTCTCTTTGAATAATGTCTTTCTTATTGCCCTATAAGGTACTTCCATACCAAAAGTAAAAGTAAATAATGTATTTTTTTTAATTAAATTTGCATATTTGTCCACCCGCTGTCATGGTAATTAGTGATTATTTATTTTTTGCATTGAAAACTACTCAATTTAATTCCTTTGTTGAAACCAATATTATAGCTCTAACAGAATTATATGAGCTATGTTGTATTGCTGTAAATGGCGGCAGACATTTTTAAAAATGCATATATTTCAGAAATGAAGAGTGATCTTATTTGTCTCTTCGAATAATTTCTTTGCATGTTACTTCCATGCCAAATGGAAAACTAAGTACAAGTTTTAGGGTGGTGGGGAGGGGGTGGAGGTTACCCTGTTAAAGCATGTTTCTTCTAATGAAATGATCATATTTTACCCCTGTTGTCATGGTAATGAGAAAACTTATTGGATGTTTTTGTCTTGAAACCTATTTAATTGGATTCCTTGACCCCATAAATGTACACTTTGACACCAATTTCATCATTTTAGCTCTAACAGAAACAAAGATATGGGCTATGCTGTATATGGCGGCGGCCATTTTTAAAAACACATGTATTTCAGAAATGAAGAGTGATGTTATTTGTCTCTTTGGATAATGTCATTTCTATGACCCTAAGGTACTTCCATGCAAGAGGTAAAACTGAATTAAAGTTTTAGGGGGTGAGGGGGTGGAAAGTTACACTGTTAAAACGTATTTTCTTAATTACATTTGCAAATTTTAGCCCCATTGTCATGGTAACAAGAAAACATTTGGGGTTTTTAGACTTGAAATTTATTGGATTCCTTGACCCCAAAAATGTACACTTTGACATAAATATTATTATTATAGCTCTAACAGAAGCAAAGATATGGGCTATGCTGTATTGCTGTAAATGGTGGCGGCCATTTTGAAAAACGTGTATATTTCAGAAATGAAAGGTGATGCAGCTTGTGTCTTTGGATGAATCTTTTCCTATGACCCTAAGGTACTTCCATGCCAAAGTGAAAACTAAATGAAGGTTTTAGCAGGTGAGGGGGTGTAAAGTTACCCTGTTAAAATTATTTTTGTAATGAAATTTGCATATTTTACCCCTGTTGTCATGGTAACGAGAAAATGATTGGGTTTTTTGCCTTGAAATCTATATATTTGGATTACTTGGCCCCAAAAATGTATACTTTGACATCAATTTTATTATTATAGCTTTAACAGAAGCAAAGATAGGGGCTATGCTGTATTGCTGTAAATGGTGGTGGCCATTTTGAAAAACGTGTATATTTCAGAAATGAAAGGTGATGCAGCTTGTGTCTTTGGATAAATCTTTTCCTATGACCCTAAGGTACTTCCATGCCAAAGAGGAAACTAAATGAAGGTTTTAGCAGGTGAGGGGGTGTAAAGTTACCCTGTTAAAATTATTTTTGTAATGAAATTTGCATATTTGACCCCCGTTGTCATGGTATCGAGAAAACTATTGGATGTTTTTGTCTTGAAATCTATTTAATTGGATTCCTTGACCCTAAAAATGTATACTTTGGCACCAATATTATTATTATAGCTCTAACAGAAGCAAAGATACGGGCTATGCTGTATTGCTGTAAATGGTGGCGGCCATTTTGAAAAAGGTGTATAATTCAGAAATGAAAGGTGATGCAGCTTGTGTCTTTGGATAAATCTTTTCCTATGACCCTAAGGTACTTCCATGCCAAAGCAGTTCTCTGTATCATGACTTGAAGTTAACGGCAAAAAAATCGGCCTTAAATCTTCCACTACTACTGTTCCACCCACACCTCCCCTGCACTGCTGCAAGTGCTGTTCTTCTCTTTTCTTTTCTTCTGCATCTGATTCCTTCACACCGCAGTGACCTCCCGATCTCCTATTGTCTCTTCTTCTTGTCCTCTCTTTCATCCTCTGCTTCTGTGCCCCTCAATTCCTTCTTCCATGTTGTTTGTGTCACCCAGCCAACACACGCACGCACACACACACACACACACACACACGTTTATGCCCTTGCAATGCATACCGCCTTATGCATGTGCCACTTCTATTAAGAGTAATGCTTTATATTGTTTAAAGAGAGAGACAAGACAAGAGGTGTGTGTGTGTGTGTGTGTGTGTGTGTGTGTGTGTGTGTGTGTGTGTGTGTGTGTGTGTGTGTGTGTGTGTGTGTGTGTGTGTGTGTGCTGGTGTGACAGGGGCATAACCAGAGTGGATAGCACAGCTGTGAACAGTCAGTCAGCTTGCCGCCTGTTTCCGCAGGCTGCTGCTCCTCGCTGGCAACCGTGTGAATGAAACTCCCACAGTCAGCCAGCGGACAGTCACCCCACTAGTCAGTCAGTCCGCCCCCACCCACAATGCTTTGTTTGGTAGGCTACACTGACGAACACCGCACGCTTAAATCTTCAGCGTTAATTCACCTCTTGAGGGTGTCTCATTACGGGTGTCTTCATTCAGGTGAACTGTGACAGTGTTCCCGTAACAACCCGCCTTGACAAACAGCCATGTGGTCAGCTTTACCCCATGCAGCCTAAACCGATGAGATGTTAACCCATTTAGGCCTGGCGTCGAAAAAAAAAAGAAAGTTTGCTCTGAAAGAATATATATCCTGAATATATATCCTCAAAAATAGCAGACCCACAAGCTCGTAGCGCGCCACTCTGTGGCGCGCTATGAGCTTGTAGATCTGCTATTTTTCAATAGCTAAAGTATAACACAATGCCTAGTTAAAACACCAATAGGGGTTCCCGCTTAAGATCCAATTATAGGCCATTTCTGAATTGACCAATAACGTCACTTAACATTAAATTGTTTTAGGGGAAGAACTATTGGCCACTGATGCTGGACAGTAGTCTGCAAAAATATAAATTTGTCATGTACCATGCGTGTGCAGTGTAACTAAATTGTTTAGGTGTGAGTGGAAATTAAATCACTTTTGTGGGTACTACAAATGGCCAGTGGATTTTAATAAGAGCCACTTATGGACCTCAAGTACAGCACGCTGCCTACAGCACAGCTCCAAGGCAATCACACTTTATTAAAGCCATGTCTTCAGTGTTCTGAGAGGATGTTCGACATGGGGAATTGATTAAACCAGTCACTTTGCAGCTCCAGTATTACAGTGGGCCAGTGGAGATCAGATTTCACACCACACCACTACAGGAATCTTTATAGCAGAAGGGTGAAATCAGCCCTCGACGGCTTCTGTCAGAAATATGGGGAGGGGAAGCCTCGCCCCTATACCCCTCCCTTACTGGGTGGGGATTTTCTTACCCCTCCCCTACTGGGCGGGGCTTTCCTCTCTTTTTACATGAGTTGGGCGTCATATTCTACTAGAGCCTGAAAACCCATTCTGCCAGCCAGCTGGTAGCCTGGCTCATTACTTGCGCAAGCAGAGCGAGCAAGTAATAATTTCGCCCGGTCCGTATGCACCGTCCCAGCCAACCCGCCACTTCATGCGTATGCAAATAAAACAGCAAATTTGTGCCTGGTTTGCTGGGACCAGATTACATAAATGACCATATTTCTTACGTCATCATTTAGAGCTAGTCATACATATACTATATACATAATCAGTAAAA
The DNA here is from genome assembly GCF_964188405.1 of Protomyctophum parallelum. Classification (NCBI taxonomy): domain Eukaryota; kingdom Metazoa; phylum Chordata; class Actinopteri; order Myctophiformes; family Myctophidae; genus Protomyctophum; species Protomyctophum parallelum. The sequence goes on along the minus strand of NC_139717.1, from coordinate 16,097,348 downwards.
TAAAATAGCAAATTGTGCCTGATTTGCTGGGACCAGAGTACATGGTGTGTGTATATGTATGACTAGCTCTCAATGATGACGTAAGAAATATGGTCATTTATGTAATTTGGTCCAAGCAAATCGGGCACAATTTTGCTGTTTTATTTGCATACGCATCAAGTGGCGGGTTGGCTGGGACGTTTTTTTGCGCAAAGTAACCACAGTATACCGCTAATCAACTTACAAATTACATATATATGTTTATGTATGACTAGCTCTCAATGATGGCGTAAGACATATGGTCATGTACACTATGTAATATATCTGTGCCTGATTTGCTGGGACCAGATTACATACATGACCATATGTCTTACGTCATCATTGAGAGCTAGTCATACATATACACACCATGTACTCTGGTCCCAGCAAATCAGGCACAATTTGCTATTTTATTTGCATACGCATCAAAAGTGGCGGGTTGGCTGGGACGGTTTTTAGATCATGTATGTGAAAGTATTATTACAGAAATTGAAGTTAGAGACACCTATTACTCTGATCATGATTTAGTATTAATATCACTATATTCCAAGATGAAATACATTTAAAACAATTGACAATTTAGAATAAATAATATAATAATTATACTGTATAACATATTTTAATTCAGTTTATATACCTTTTTTGATCAATGATTTATTTTTCTTTAAAAAACTAAAAAGGGATCCAGAATATTTCTAAATCGATAAAACTGTATTTCTTATATAGATAGAAACTTGAACCATACTTAATAATACTAGGTGTTTATATGCATAAAGTAGGTAGGTAGCAAATAGTTACACCTAATAATTAGACATTTCAAATGTTCCTTCACAGAGATACTGAGATTTGACAGTTTAGCAGTCGAAAGTACTTGCGCGCTCTGCTTGCGCACTAGTTGGCCATTTATGGCCTACTAGTGTGCAACAAGCAAGTATGCACTCGACAGAGTGCAGTTCTAGTTAGTCAATAGACTTTAAATCCACACCTCCTTGGTTCGAATCCTGCCTGCGCCACTATTTTTGTGACAACCGCAAACAACTTTTTGACGTTGACTGAGGCGACATACATACATGGCCAGTTAAGACTGAGGTTACGGGCCCAGGCCGTAGCGTAACGGTCTGGGCTCCAGACTGGTGATCCAGTCGCAGTGTGCCGCGGGTTCGACTCCCGGACCCGACACGGCCTTTACTGCATGTCATCCCCCCATCTCTCTCCCGTTTCCTGTCAGCCTACTGTCTGTCCCTTCAAAAAAAATCAATAAAAGGCGTAAGCCGCAAAAAAATATCTTAAAAAAAAAAGAAAAAAAGACTGAGGTTACGGTTAGGGTTTGGGGTAGGGTTAGTAATGTCCGACATACAGTACATACGTTCACCCGTGGCTTCGTGCGGTGCCACTCAAAGTGACTACTGGGTTGGGCTTGCTGGATGCAAGGGCCAACCCCTATAGTATGCATGTCAGAAGCAGTTGAGGGCTGATTTGGCACACAGCACGTTGCAGTAACCGTGTAGGATTACCTGCGCTCCTTGTCTTATCTGTCAGGGCTGCTGGAGGAAGGTGACTGTGGACGACACCATGCCATTCGACGAGGAAGACCACCTGCTTCTTCCTGCCTCCACCAACCAAGCAGAGCTGTGGCCCATGCTGCTGGCCAAGGCGCTCATTAAAGTGGCCGGCGCAAAGTGAGTGTTGTTTCAGTATGCCAAGAGAAAGGCTCTGCTGTGCACTTCAGTATCAATTGAACTCAGAGTCCTGAATTGTCTTGCCTGTCTCCCCTCTCTGCTCTCCCTTTCGGTTGTCTTTGTACTGCCAAAAACAAAAGGCAAAAAAAGCATTAACCCATTTTGACCTGAGATCAGATTCTAAAAATGTCTTCTACATCCTGACAGTTTTCTGAAAAAGCCATGTTTCTATGTCAGTCGTTCTTCGATTAAAAAAAAATAGCAGACCCACAAGCTCGTAGCGCGCCACCGAGTGTGTGGCGCTAAATTAAAGCTGCTTCAGTACCAAGTCTGGCAATTACAGGTTTTATGGGGGTGTTAGTTTAGACTAGTCATTGGTTAGACTAATTTAGACATGGGTTAAGGTTAGGTTTACAATTTACAATTTACAATTTAGGCATTTAGCAGACGCTCTTAATCCAGAGCGACTTACATTTAAGCAAGAACAAAAGCATGGGAATACATCACATAAAAGCATTTATCAATATCATGAAACATGCGTAAGCTAAGAAAGTAACAGTGGAATATCTATATAATGAAACTATACATACACTATACATATAAACTATGCATATTTACTACTATGCTATACATATGTACTATGGCGTGCTATAACTATATACAATACAATTATAGTGCTGTCTACATAACATGCTATAAGTCTGTGTCAAATGCTATCTAAGCCAACAGAAATGCTATCTAAGGGGTTAGGGTAAGTGCTATGGGCCATGATGGAGTCTGAAAAGGTGGGTTTTCAGGCTACGGCGGAAGATTGGGAGTGATGCTGCAGTTCTGACTGCAATGGGAAGTGCATTCCACAGTTTTGGAGCCAGAAGGGAGAAGAGTTTGGGACGTGTGGAGCGTTGGCCCGGCGTTTTTAGTGAGGGTACTTCCAGTTTCCCTGCGTTGGCTGATCTGAGTGCGCGGGAGGGTTTGTAGGGTTGTAGGCTTAGATAACATTTGACACAGACTTATAGCATGTTATGTAGACAGCACTATAATTGTATTGTATATAGTCATAGCACGCCATAGTACATATGTATAGCATAGTAGTGAATATGTATAGTTTATTATGTATAGTGTATGTATAGTTTCATCATATAGATATTCCACTGTTACCTTCTTATCTTACGCATGTTTCATGATAAATGCTTTTATGTGATGTATTCCCATGCTTTTGTTCTTGCCTAAATGTAAGTCGCTCTGGATTAAGAGCGTCTGCTAAATGCCTAAATTGTAAATTGTAAATTGTAGGGTTCAATCATACTTGTAAGATATGGGGGAGCCATACCTTTGGTTGCTTTGAATGCCAGCATCAGAGTTTTGTATTCTGTGCGGGCAGCGACCGGGAGCCAGTGGAGGGAGCGGAGCAGGGGGGAGACATGTGAGAATTTTGGCTGGTTGAAGACCAAGCGAGCTGCTGCATTTTGGATCAGCTGGAGAGGCTTAAGTGCACATGCTGGTAGGCCAGTAAGGAGGGAGTTACAATAGTCGAGTTTTGACAAGACTGTTGTCTGGATTAGGAGCTGGGCTGATTCCTGGGTGAGGAACGGTCTAATTCGTCGTATGTTATAGAGTGTGAACCTACATGATCGAGTGACAGCTGTGATGTGAGCTTTGAACGAGAGCTGACTATCCAGGACAACACCAAGATTCCTGGCTGTTGGGACAGACGTTACCAGGGCGTTGTCTACGCTAGGTGTGCTGCCCCGTGGGAGGTTAGGTTTCTGGTTTTGTATACCATACTATTGTATGAGTACAGAACAAAGAATGTTTGCTTTCGCCATCTTTGTTGAAGAAGAGTCTGGGCAATTAAGATTTTGTCTTACTAGACGTACTAAAAGTTTCTCAATCTTATAGTCTGGCTTAATCTAGTCACCTCTGAGCTAGGTGTCTGGAGGTCAATGATTAAAGTGTGATTACCTTTGAGGGGATTAAGTCCACCCATCAAAGCCCATTAGTGTCAACCTCAGACCATCAGATCATGGTCTGATTTTGAATCTAAATGGCTTTGTGTTTCTGCTATTGTCCTGGCTCTGCTCTAATTGAGAGCAATTTAGAGGTTTAGGATTCAATGGTTTGTTTACTACCCTGTTTCCCGTAATGGATTGGTATTGTTTAAGCCTTGTGGAAATGTGGTGTTTAATTAGATAGACACAGTTACTAGTATTAGCCTGTATGATTTGCTTTATTCCCACCATTCTCATTGTGGTTCTATTTTTCACCTGTTGTTTAGGTCTGAAGTAATCTGGTTTCTTGCGTATTGGTCTGTCTGTCTCCTTTAGTTTGCTATGTACAAGGTCATCTTTCAAGTTTTTGTTCTTCCTCTATATGCTTTAGTATCCGTTTAGTAGGTCATCCGTCCTATTTGCAAAGTTCCTCTTTATTCTCATGTTTGTTATTCTGCTTAGTGTCGAATAACCAGCTCAATGGCCTTGTGGTTAGAGTGTCCGCCCTGAGACTGGGAGGTAGGGGTTCGATCCCCGGCCGGGTCATACCAAAGACTCTAAAAAATGGGACCCAGTGCCTCCCTGCTTGACACTCAGCATCAATGGTTGGATTGGGGGTAAGTCCCTGCGACATACTAGTGTCTATGTCCAGGGGGTGTACTTGTACATCAAGCTGCCTCACGCTACAGAAACAGGAGATAGGCTCCTGCCCTATATGGGCCCCATGGCTCGGCAAGGCTACTTACTTACTGTCGAATAGGTAGTAACCAAGGCTAGTTTGGGACTCTGGTACTCTTTCTTTCACCTCTGGAAATGTGTCATGTGTTTTTCTAAGGAAAGTTCTTGTGTATCCCCGTTTTCGTAAGGCGTCAAATAGAGTTTGACATGCTATTTTAAAATCACTTTGTTGTGTGCAGATTCAGTGGAATCTCAAGAGCTGTGATTTGACTATGCCCTCTGTAAGTGTGTGGTGGATGAAAGGAGGTTTTATGTAGGAGAGCGTGTGTGTCTGTTTCTTTAAAATATACTTTGAAATCAAATTGTATGTTTTATCATGTGTTAAATGGGCGAATCAAAATCCGCTATGTTATGTGCAGGTTCATAATTTAAGGATATAACAAGCAGATGAACGCACAACCTCCCACTTTTGGTGGAATGATTGATCCTGGCCCAAAAGAAGAACTGATGAACAAAATGCACATAACCTCTAAACGGATTTACATAACACAACAATACCAGTAATTAACTGGTTACTCCATTTTGTGTAGTTTAATGCATCATGACGTTCTATTGGCCGAAGGGGGTTATCTGGCGCCAGAAGCACCGCAAGTCAAATTGCAATACCTAAAAAAAATCTCAGCCACTCGCTCACTCGCACTCGGTCCCTCCAGAATGACAGTGTTTAGTGTTACGGTGAAATTGGTGACATGTTGAAATATGTGACAATCATATAGACATTCTCAGAGTTGCGTAACGTAAGTCAGTGTCCGAACGTAAATCATTGCGGTTTGTTTATTTGAAGAGTTCAATATTAGTCTACTTGCCAGCCCATAGAGCCCCATTGTGAACCCGGACATGAGTACACCAAGGTTTTTATTTTAGAAATGTTGAGTATGGGTCCCCAGTATGTAGAAACTGCCGGATGCTAACTTGCACATGTTGAGCAAATTTCATTTCAATTGGCATAATATGTGACCATACCATTAACTCTATCTCTACCGCTATAGCTGTTAACATAAACCCCAGTTCCAGGTGCCAGCATATACGCGTTCACTTTAAAAGACGGTGTTTTTTAACACACACACACACACTCGCTACATACACTCTAGCAGCAAGCACACACTCTTTACCTTTCGTCAGAAGCTTTTACATGGCGGCAGCGGTACAAAGGCACAAATTAAATCCGAAATGTGGATGGCAGAAAATACACCAAGGACAGCGATTCAGGAGTCATCAACCATTATATAGACGGAGTATACGTTGGGGTACGTATGTATATATATATATATATATATACGGACCTGGGATATGACGCCACCTAGCGTTGACGTCCGTATATATATACAAACTTGAGAAAAAATACTTCACAACCTAGTGTATAGAAGGTAAATAATGTAACATTTCATCATGCTTTATGTAGCATGTGACGTGTCAAACTAGGGGGTTTTCATGACGCTGAATCCATTCCAAGCGTTAGTTTTACTTAAAGCATGATGACATTTAGATTTTTTCCCCCTTTGTTAATGGCATGGTCACATATTATGCCAATTATGAAAATTGCTCAAAATAATGCAAGTTAGCATCCGGCAGTTTCTACATACTGGGGACCCATACTAAACATTTCTAACATAAAACTTTGGTGTACTCATCATGCCTGGGTTCATATTCTGGCAAGTGGACTATATAGCGGTATTTAAGCCACGTATTTAGAGACCTCCATGCAAGTTATGTAATGTGTCCACAAGATGGTCACATATTTCGGCAGGTCACCAATTTCACCCTAACACCGGCATGCTGGAGTGACAGAATGTGAGTGAGCGAGTGTTCGAGATTTGCGGTATTGGAATTTGGACATTTGGAGGTCTCTGCTCTGCCATGCATGTATTCTAGTTTAGCTTTTTCAAGGTAACACCGTAACACAACATTGCCCTGGCTGGCATACATTCGCTGACGTATGTCTGTCACTCATAGTCTTAATGCATAATGTGACAATTGGATGCAATTCAATTCACACAGTGACAAGGTGCATAATCAGGGCTTGACATTTTGTCACATCACAAGGTGTCACGTACTCGTGTAATGAGTGGATACGACGAGAAAAATCAGCAGGAACCTTTAGCATGATATGAAACTAGGAGGATTCAAGAACACATTTACCCTACAGCCTTGTGAGTACATTTGTTATATCTAGGAGGAATGGGACAACAATACCATATTCTATGCACACCATCTACTGTTTGCTCTGCCCTGCTTAGGGAGCACATTGCTGCAAAGTATTGACTCACAAAGCTTAAAGGATTGTCTGTAACTGTGCCACTGTATAAAGAGTGCTTCAGCTTCCTTATTTATATTTCCATCTGTTGCTTTGATGTGGGGTCTCAAAGAGTCTCCTGCTAAGAATCTAGTCTGAGATCTCAACAAATTGAGTAAAAAAAAGCACAAAGCAAGTCGTTCAGGCCCCAATGGTGGCGACACGGTGCTTTACCATTTCCCTCATTTTGAAAGTTGCACTATGATACAATGCGTACTGCTTTAGATTTACCATGTTTGGAAAGGAATGCAAAGGAATGAAATGATCACAGACCCTGTGTCGGCATACACATGCACGTATACACGCACGCACGCACACACTCACATACTGCCATTTGTCCTATTGGGCAAACCTCAGGATTCAACCTAATCTCCTCTGCCGGGAGCCGTGTGACAGACGGGCGCCGCGTGTGTCGGAGACAGCAACGAGACGGATGCACGTGTCTGTCAAGGTGCCGTGTCTGCGGAAGGTCAACGCATCAATGTTTCATCCCAGACAGAAAACAAAGAATTCATCATTTATATATACTGTAGCCTACTGTATAAGCCGCAGTGACAGTTCACAAGAGCTACACCGAATTTTCCCAGGTGTCTACCGAAGGCATATCTTGATCACAGCAATATCTGTTTTATTTTTGAGGGGCGCTAGCCCCTCCAATGCATGACTTTTGAAGATTACGTCATATGGCAGCCAAGTCTATGGGATAATTTGTAAATTTGTTTTGAGCACTTATGACATAAATCATTTGCCAGCCAAGTCTATGCACTGATTCCGTCATTGATTTTAATTTCACCGTTGGCTCTGCAGTGAACTGGACAGGTTGTCCAGGCTGTCCAGGCACCCATGAGGATCAATTAGAGCTGCAACCATCTGTGGAAACTGAGAAATATCCCCCACGACACTGTGACGTTCTCACACACATACAGTATAAGCTCAACACACACACACACATGCACAAATACATTTTGGATTCTTCATCACAGAACGCAGCCCCATACCTTTTGGCATTCAGTAACACAGGCAGCAGCCAATGAGATGACATTAAAACAGCTTTGTTGTCTCGGCTAAGCCACGGGATCCACGTCACTGGGCACTGCACCCCCCCAAATCTAATTGGCTCCTTCTGTGGAGGAGGGGAGTCGACGGATCTGATCTGGCACACCGACCCATTTCCTTAGTAGTTCAGAGTTTATCCCACTGTCATCCTTTCTCTGTGAAGTTCCCCTGATGGTAGAGGAGCATAGGGAGAGAGAATGGTGATTTTGCGCTAATTTGTCTAAAAGCGCCACATTTTGCATATAATGTACTGTAGCCCAGGGGCAGGGCCTGCTCTAATGATTTAGCTAGGGCGCCTAAGCCGACAACCTTCGGGGTCGCCACAGTGGCCAAATCCATACGCTAGTTTGACAAAAGCATAATGACATTTTGAAAATCTTGCCTTTATATAGGTTGTCAACGGTGGCCATATGGATGTGGCCGCTGTGATGACCCCAAAGGCCCTATCTAAATCATTAGACTATGATGCTTGTGTCTTTTTTTTCTCAGTGCGTTATCGGAGGACAGGGAGGAGGTGCTTGACTTCAGCTTCATCCACGCCCTCACCGGATGGATCCCAGAAGTCATCCCCATACAGTATGTTATTATCACAGTGCATTTTCCTGCCAGCAAACAATACTCGGACAGTCTGTACACACAGTGCACCCATCGCCACCCCAGCATGTCAGTCATTAAATAAGATTGAGGGAGCAATGAAAGCAATTAAAATGGAAGCAGCAGGGAGATGTGAAACGGAGAAAGGGAATGTCTGCTTGTCAGGGATGTAACTTTAATGGCCAAGCGATGTTTTGGAGTGGAGCATGGAGAGCTTATTCTCTCTGCCTATCAGCAGGTTAGCTGTTATCAGTGGATCTCCTGGGGTCCTTATCAATGCTCGCAGGCACATTGTGTGTCCCCTGTGGTCTCTAGCAATGGTGTGCGTGCGTGCGTGCGTGCGTGCACGCACAAACACATAATGTACTGTATGTTACACTCGCGAAAGTCTGACTGAGTCACGACTGATGAAGTTACACCACTGTTGGTTGGCCGACTGAGTGTTGGAGTTTCCCCCACTGGCCGTTGCACTTTCAGAATTGTTTTGAACAAAGTTGACTGCAGTGTTGCATCACCAGGGTCCATTTACAGATGGTATCATCTCCTGGATAACTTCATTACAAGCTTCGCCTGAGTCTCGCCTCTTGCATTTAAATTACAAACCCTTTAGCTTTCTGTACACGGTCCAGCCATATACAAGCTTTCATTTAAGGTGCGTTCAAGCCCGAAGATATATATTTGGTTTCCAGTCGTTTAAATTGCTTCACTTTGGTCACGCAGGTCAGCGTTGGTAAAAAAATAAAACGAAACAAAGGCACCCACACAAGGACGTCAGTTTGATTGTGGGATACCAAACCACGAATAAATGTCTAATAGAGAAATATGACATGCACATATTCCTGGCTTTGCAAACGTATGTGATGTGTGTATACAGTACATTAAATATGCGTGTTTGTTGCAGATGTACTTATGGGGTCAGTGCATGTTGTATATTGAAATGCCTGTTCAACACAGAGGGAAATGTCATACCAGTGTAATCCAATCTGGTGAAAATGTTCTAATTTGAGCATATATAACAGATGGTGCCGTTTTGAGCTTTAGTTTGTATTATCCCAAGGATGACTGCTTGTCCAAGAGTCCTGAACCTGAATGCATGCACACTACTGTAATGAATACAACAGCATGAAACAATTAAGTAAAACTAAGATACACATTCAAATAAAACAGTATGGCGCATTTGCATTGGGGATGGAGATATACATTTCCAATGGAGATGGAGATAGATAGGGATGGAGATATAATAGTAATTATAATAAATGGTAAATTCTGCATTTACAGAGATTAAAATAGGGTGCATTTTGCATCCCAAAACGCAGTTTATAGTTGAGGGACGCAATAAAACAACGACCTCTGCACTACTGTACTACTGTACTGTTTTTCTTTATTCTAGTTTATTTTGCTAGCTTTAGTTATAATAATAATTTCTTCTTCTGTTTACCACATTATAGCCATATGAAATGAAATTGGAGTTAAATGTAAAAAAAAATGAAATTTGTAAAAATGGCAAAATATGACAACGTCGTTGAAGTGGGACTCATAAAATGTCCCTGGGACTCATCTAAAAGATCATCCCTGCATCGTGGGACTCATCTAAAAGGCCATCCCTGCATCGTGGGACTCATCTAAAAGGCCATCCCTGCATCGTGGGACTCATCTAAAAGACCATCCCTGCATCCCGGGACTCATTACATTGAAAACCTATTTACATCACTGCATTTATATAGCACTTTTATCCCAAATGTTTACATAGATTGTGTATTACATTCACACACACTCTGACACACACACACACACACACACACACACACACACACACACACACACACACACACACACACACACACACATTCATACACTGATGGTGGAGGAAACCTGCACATCGGGAGCAGCTACACTAGGGGTTCACAGTCTTGCTCAAGAACACTTTTGACACTACATATGGGGGAGCCTGGGATCGAACTGGGAACCTCACGGTTGCCATCCGGTCGCTCTACCGGCCACTCTACCCCCTCAGTCACTGCCGCCCCACCCCCTTATTGATAATGATCACCTTATCGATCCTGCTTATTGATCCGAGTCCCACGATCGATCCTTTTGTGTTATTTATTCAGCACTAGACTAAGGAGTTTCTAGTGATTGGGATAATTGTGATTGAATAATTTAGCTAAAATCTATTAGTTCAAAACAATGCTAGGACTACAGTGGTGTGGCAGTGATGAGCATACTAATAGTTCCACCAGTGACTTTAGAGATGTGGGTCTTAACCAATAAAGAGAAATCAAACTATGTGGTTCCGTTTGTCAGCCCCCACGATATGTTAATTGTAAGGCTTCAAGAATCAACCAGAGAATTTTCCACAGGGTATCGTACAACGACGAGTGATTATCCGATTTGTTTTCTCTTTGTCCTCCACTCAAGGTCCAGATGCATAGGAAAAGTGTGGGATTTCTTAAATGAATCCATCCCCAAATTCACACACCCCACAGAGGACGAGCTCCTGGCCAAAGAACCAGCTGTGAGGACGGATTCTCCGCAGAATGAGCGCAAAAGTCCAACGCCTCCGACTACCAAGAGCCCGGCGAAAAGCAAAGGTGTGCGGCACACACACACAACGGACCAGTACACACGCATGCAAGCAAGCATGCCAATGCTCCCTCAATTACGCACACTCCCTGGGCACTTAATTGAGCGAGTCGACCACTCCATTGATTAGATGAGGGTAATTTATATGTGTTTTACCCAATTAAGCTAGGGCTTGTGATCATAATCGACTAATACATTTTTACCAGTGGAGGGAAAAAAAGGAAATGACGTACAGTATGTAACCCCTGTTTTATGAGCAATGAGCTCACAGGGCCAATCGGCTGACATATACTGTAGACATGTCACTTGGGAGTAAGAGAAGGGTGTTTTGGTGAGCTCATTGAAACTGAAAAATCGTGATTTGCCGTTTCATCCAGGTGAGTTCATTGCGAAATACATTAAATAGTAGTTGTGGTTCGAGTATACACTTTTATTTGTGTATTCCTCTATATTGCATGTTACGTTTTCACGTGTTTTCAGCAGATTCTGCAAAGAAAAAATTGAAGGAAAGCGACAAGGACAAGAAGACTGATGGATGTGTCCCCCCACAGCCCAATGTAGACAATCAGCCCACAACAGAGGGTATGTACAGTATACACACACACACACACACTGAATATGCTTGCACCTGTTTTCCATCTACAGTATTAAGCCGCATCATCATTTGTGTTTATCTGGATTTATATAAGCATACAAATACAGTACATGACATGACACATATGTGCTCCCTGTCTGTGCAAAACGAACTGTTCCTCCCGCTGCATACATTATTGAAGAAGTATAGTACTGTATGGTCCACGACGATGAATATTTCATTGTCATCCAGAAACGCCACCATCTTCTCTCTGAAAATGCCTATCAATAATTCTGTCCCTGAATAACTACAATCGTCCTTATATCCCCTGCATCATTTATACCACTGGTTCTCAACACCAGCGGTCCAATTGGACCTCTGAGGAACTCCAATCGGCACTGTACAATTCTATCATTTATTTAACTCAAGAGTTAAATAAATTACAGACCAGGGTCAGTTACAGACCCATAAGGGTCTATTCCCCCCCCCCCCCCCCCCAAATGGTGCCCTGGGCCCCGAAGTTGAGACAGTGATTTTATATTACCAAAATGGTGGTACTTTAAAATAAAAATAAACTAAAGCCAGCGTTTTATTGTACTCAGCTGCGTGCCGCATCAAGAGTGCGTCACATTGTGCTCTTGTAGGTCTGTTATTTTTAGCAGACCTACAAGCAGGCTATCAGCTGTCAGCCTGTCACCAACACCCCTCTAGACCCCACTAGACGGAGGCGGAAAACGGATACAAGCGACCCCGGTTCAAAAAAACGTTACACAGACGAAATACTGGGCGGCACTGTGCATAAAGTGAGGTTGATTAATTTTTCTTGAGGGCCCCTATAGCCCATGTCCAGCTTTTTGTGTGCGTGTAAATACAAACTTCATCTAACTCTGGATAACACAAAATGAATGGGCAGTTTTGAGTGTTTGTGTAAACACAAACATGAAACGACTAATGACTGGCCAGAATGAGAAGATGATGTATGATGACGTATGGTAATAAGAGCGCCACTTCACACGGGTGTGATTTTTGGAGCAAATTTTAGGAGAGAATTGTGGACCACCGGTGACGGTGTGCTTCATGGGCCCGAGGTTGGCCTTGCATCCTGCATTGTTAAAACGGCCCACGCCGGTCAAGCAATCCTCTGCCTGTTTCATGCCTCATTTCCTGTTTACTCCGCCTGCTGCATGTGTTGATCTGAGGTATAATTAAGCAGTTTGTTATACTTTACTGTAGCGATCTGCTATTTTTTGGAAAATCGTGAAAATGTGACACAAATCTGAATATATATATTCTCTCACAGCGAACGTGTTTAACTAAAATCCTTGCTTCTGGGGGGTGCCTGAAACAACATATTTTCAGATGGGGGTCCGCAGCCAAATTCAGATAATCTTGGGGGTCCTTGACATGAAAAAGGTTGAGCACCACTGACATAGAAACGTAGGTTTTTCAGAAAACTGTCAGGATTTAGAAGCCTTTTTATTTTTTTGGAATTTGCCTCAGGTCTAAATGGAATAAATCAACAGGGGGGTGGGGGAGTGACACAGAGAATTATTCGGCAAGCCCTACAGGGCAGTGGAGAGGGCCTATCGCCACGTGTGGTTAAGGTCTGACAGAGCAATGGGAAGAAAATAAACATTAACTGTAATAGACAGCCCGTGGCTCCCAGTTATCTAAGGGTCCAGATAGAGGCAGAGGCAATCAGCCATAATTCAATTCAGAATGTTAGAAGATGTGCAGTTGCAATATCGATTACGGTCATTTTCCTTTTTCTTTTTTTTGCTGTCCCTTTGTTTTGTGGGAAAGGTGTGCCTGCATCCCTTCTAGAACTTGTCTTGTTTGTGTAGAATATCTTACCATCTACCGGCCGAATACGATATCAGAAACCCAAAGATGCGCATATTATTAGTGTGGTTGGGCAACAGGGCAACCACACTATTGTTGCTACCGCAAGTCGCATTCACTATGAAAATCTGCATCTCCGTGTGTTAGTCACGCCTCCATATATGGTCATGCCTCGTGACATCACGCCTCGCGCCACCACATATGGCCATCTCCATATTATGAAGATCACGACACTGACCCCGTCCTAACTCTGGATAGCCATACATGGAGAAGACTGGACCATCACCTAGATCTGCATAGATGGAGCCGGCCAGAAACTCTACATCTGACCTCAAACCCTTAGATCTCCATATGTTGACCCTTCCTCACCTGTCCTTCCTATTCTGACATTCTATATGTTGCTGACCTCATCAAAACCCTGTACAATCAAGACACGGTCCATATAATGGCCAGTACATAATTCATTCCATATGTTGATCTGACCCCCCCATGCCAAAGCGCCAGTCTTCCGTCACACAGGCGGATGTGTGCCCGCGACCTTCGCCCTCAAGTATTGTTTCTGTCTGACGTCATCTATGCTGTTTAACACTGTTATGTCATCATGCTGGTGCCATAATGATCTATGGAGTTCCATTATTCCAATTATTATCATGTACTAGAGCGGTGCCCGTTTGGGCCTACTGGCCTACTTGGAACGATGCAAGTTGGAAATGTATGTCGGTGGTCCCCTCTGCCAATTAAGGATTGTGTATTTTTGGTGGCTTCACTCTGCCAATCCAAACAGGGATAGTGTATTTTTGGTGGCGTCGCTCTGCCAATCAGAGCGCAAGTTGGCAGCTTGCTGCGTATTTCGGTGGCCCCTTCGTGTTCAGAGCTCGGACAGAGGCCTTTTGAGGTGGGTCTGGACAACCGTGGGTCCGACCGACTCGACACCGGGCACTGCACTCCCTGAGTGGGTGTGGAACATGTGTGTCGAATTTGAAGTCGGCGGGGCAAACGGTTCTCGAGTTACGTGGATTACAGATGTACACACGTACAGTACAGACAGAGACATGGTGCTTTTATATAGATAGATAGATAAATAGATAGATTGATTATTGTGCTTGAAATGTACTGTAATTCTGAAAACTATTAATAAATACAATCAATCAGATGACATAATATGACATATAACATCAGCATTCTTTACTTAAATAAAGTCTGGTAAAGCCAATTACAAGAGGCAACCACACATGGAATTGCTGCTAATTGCATCATTCTAGTTAGAATTTATATTGTAATCTGTGGCTTATTTCATTATTTCACCATTAGGTTTTCAGCTGAAACATGTTTCAAAATCTGTGTAGCACAACTCAATAGATCACATTTACATAACCCTGATGAATTCCTCAAAGGCTTTAAAAATCCCATGGCTTCACGGATGTCCATAAATTGAAACGCTTAAATCGGTATAACCACCACTCCATTCTATTCCATATGTCTAGTTTATATCAATCCTGCAGCACTTTCATCTGCCTTGACTCCAGCCATGGTTCGTCAAATTGATTTTCCATTTCTTCTGGCCTATATGCATCTCATTTCCTACATGGTGACATTGGCAGTAGAAAGTGGACCCTAGCATAAGGCTCTCTGTGCTAGGGAATAGGATACTATTCTGTGCCTTTGTTTATACCATGTTGAGAGTTTCTCATGTTATTTTTGGTTTTGTTCCAAATGTGAGAGGTAAGTACCCAGAATTGTTTATATAGATTTCTGTACACCGGGTTAGTAAAGAATTGTCTTATAAAGATTCTAGTAGTATATTAGATGTGTTCTTGGCAATTGACCTATAGCTAAGCCCCTCCCCAAACTGCTATGGTCCAATCACAGCTAAGCATAACATGGGTTAGACAAACCTCTCCACAAATAGTTTTCCTATATGATAAGACATTGTTTTAAAAAAGAAATGTCACGCATATATTTTTTCAGCGCATACGGCAGGCATTGTTGACGGATTTGGAAGAGATTTTGAAGGTCTGGTTCCAAATATGAACCAGTATTTAATGTGTAAAATCCATGATGTTTACATTGGAATGAATGAGCCCGGCTGGAAAGTGTCCAAGTGGGAGTGTCTAAGTGGGAGAGGGCGGGGTGTATTGGATATTGAATTCGAACCGTCTTTCTTGAAGACTGACGGGTCTAGAAGATAAGCTCACATACAGTACTCTACACAAAGTCATAATACTCATGAGTATGTACTGTATGTACTGTATTTGACATGCTAATGTTTGTGTGTTTCTCAGGCACGTGTTGTCCTGCCCCAGAGATGCTGGTGTGTGCCAACTATAATGCTCTTATTAACAGGAGTTCTGTGCTTGGTGAGATGGTAAGTCACAACCGCACCCCTCCCCTCTGGAAAGCTACTACAAGTAGTAGCAAAAACGGTTTTGACAAAATATGCCTCACGGTGGTGCGATAACAGGCCAACAAGCAAGTGTGGGGCAGAGGTAGCCTGGCTAATAAGCCAGACTCAAATCACACTGTCGTGTGGCAATTTTTTCGGTCTGGCTTATTAACCAGGCTAGGGCAGAGGTTCCTCTTTAATTGGCCTACTGTGAGTGCAAAGTTTCACGGCGATCGGTTCAGAGGTTGCCGAGATTAGCTGTTCATGAGATTAGCTGTCTCACAGGACCAAAAATGTACATGGTGTAAAACGTAAGATGTCTGATTTGAAATATAATACGCAACGTTTGATGGTGTTTCCATAGAGCAACACCGGTTTATGTTCCAGTAGATGCACCCCATACAGGTTTCTCTTGTTTGGTTGCAAATAATATAACATCCAGGACATGCTGGTCTATAATATATATAATATATAATATATAATGTGTGTGTGTGTGTGTGTGTGTGTGTGTGTGTGTGTGTGTGTGTGTGTGGTTTCTCCAAGCTGTACAGTCACACTGTCCTGCTGACACAGACCCGGGCGTGTCCGCTAGTCGCCCCGGCCAAACTGCCCCCTGTGCCCCGCTGGAAACTCATCCGCCCTCGCAAGCAGACCCTGACCGCTGATGAGCCCACAGGTGATTAAAGAACAGAGGAAGAAGACCCTAGAACCATAGAGCCTAAAGTCCTGACGTCACTCGCTCATCCCCTGGTTCAAGTTTTTCTCTATCTTAAAACTAAAATCGTCTCAATAATCGTCAGCAAACTTTAACTCTTAACATCTTGACGATAGTGTCGGGGAGGTGTCTCTGTATCATTCATGACAGTCATTAAGTAATATTTGATAGTCTGTTTCTAGCGAAAATGTAACTAATTCGGCAGCAGTATTAGCGTTTTCTCTCCGTCAGTTGATTCTTCATATCCATATGAGTGAAACGGCCAGGATCATTTGTTTATTTTTCAAACACAGTTCTTATATGAGGCGATCTAAAATCCCCCTATGGGGATTAAAATGCAAATAAAAAAGTACATGAACCCATGAACCCGTGTACCTAGCGCCCTCTATTGACTCCAGACTTGTGCTCTATAGGGAGGAATACTGTACAGTATATGCTAGAATGCAAAGGCACTGTCGCTTTAGTGTTGTTTTAGATTTGGCAATGCTGGCATGGCCGTATCTAACATCAGGAGGCTGTAATGTGTTAAAGCACTGATGTGTGTTGATTGTGCGCGTGTGTTCCCTACCTTCGCAGGGCCTTCCGTGCCAAAACCGGACCGGTTCATTGAGGTCTCGAGCCCTTTCCTCTTCTACAGGATCAAGAGCGGAACTGGCCCTGTCCCTGAACTGTACGTATACACAAGAGGACATGAAATGTTGAAAACGAACATCCAGTATAAGCAGCTTTCTTTGATCTCCATCAGTTTAATTGTCCCTCTCTGTCTCAGCAAGGGCAGAATCCATTTCTTCCGACCGACGGTCGGTCGGTCGCACCGCGTCGCTCCGTCGCGACGCACCGTCGAACGGTCCTATTTCGGTCCGTCGGTCCGTCGTTCCGTCGGTCGGTCGGTCTGTGGCTCCGTCGCTCCGTCGGTCCGTCGCTCCGTGGCTCCGTCGCTCCGTCGCTCCGTCGGTCGGTCCGTTTTTGCGTCGCGACGGACCGCCGGTCGCAGGTTTAGGGTGGATGGATTCTGCCCTTGCTGCCCAAATGGTAACTCTGTCATTTCTCTACCGTTTTGGACGGGGGTGGGCTCTTTGGAATCGTGTGGCCCCCCTGGAGGTTTCTATGGGGGTCTCGAGGTTCGGGGACCCCTGGGGACCCCCACGGACCCCCAAATGGTAATGTCACCTGTGGACACTAACTGTAATTGTCTCGCTGTCTCGCTGCTGCGCTGCGCCGCACAGACAGCAGCTTGTGTGTAACATGTGCGTTCGTGCCGTGTTGCTGGTATATTATTATTATTATATTTTTTGCGCCGCCGCGTTGTCTCGCTGCTGCGCTGCACAGACAGCAGCTTGTGTGTAACATGTGCGTTCGTGTAAATGTTCGTGTAAATGTTTTAGGTCGGCCGGTCGGTGATTTGGTCTGTCCTTCATATATATTTTTTTCTGCTCTCGTTGGACTTAACTTTAAAAGTCCAATGGAACACCTCTTTGTAACGGGCCGCTGTAGTATAGTGGTCTAATTCCTCGCCTCTCTATTCTTTTTTGCTGAGGACGCTGGTTCAATTCCTGCTCGCGGCAGACCAAAATTATTATATTTTAGACAGACACACAGACAGACAGACAGACTGCCTGTCTGCCTGCCTGTCTGCCTGCCTAATGTATTGTAAATAATGTATTCATTCCATACGGCTATTTTTTTTTAATATAAAAACTTTTGTCTTTCGCGCGATTCGAACCAGCGTCGTCAGCACCAAAACATTGAGAGGCGAGTGATTAAACCGCTAGACTACAGCGGCCATACGTTACAAAGAAGTGTTTCATCGGACTTATAAAGACAATAGCACCCAGCTGCAGTCTCGCAAGGGGAGGGACCGGAAGTGCTTTTATTTCCGGCTTCCACGTGCACAAGCGCACATACACGCACGCGAAATATAATGCGCGTGCACGACACGCACTTGCTGGTGCGCGCTTAAATGCCGGGTGTATATAGTACCATCTGTGCTTAAACATAATTACGTGGTCGGTTTGGAAAAGTTTGAAGTAGTTTGTTGTAGGTAATATTTTAATTGAAAGCTTATTAGTTGGTGGTATAAGTGTGCATATTTGAAGAAATGCAAATCTAACAATAATAAAATGATATGCAATAATAGGCTAGGCCTATATGGTCGATTATAACATAATGATATCAAGGCATTTAAGTAATGTAATAAGTTGCTATAACCCCGTACCCCTGTCCCACACACACCATGTCCAGACCATAGACCACAGACACACGACCATATGCATTTAATTTACTATGAAAACCTGCATTTCCCGTCAGTCAGTCAGTAAGTGTGTCATGTCACGCCTCGTGTCATGCCTCCATATATGGTCACGCCTCATGACACGTCACACCACCATATATGGCCGTTTCCATATGATATAAGATCCCGACACTGACCTCATCAAACCCTGGATAGCCATACATTGAAAAGACTGGATCATCACCTAGATCTCCATATATGGAGCTGAGGCGGCCAGCAACTCTACATCTGACCTCATAATGTAATAATC
Organism: Protomyctophum parallelum; assembly: GCF_964188405.1. Classification (NCBI taxonomy): domain Eukaryota; kingdom Metazoa; phylum Chordata; class Actinopteri; order Myctophiformes; family Myctophidae; genus Protomyctophum; species Protomyctophum parallelum. Next base: position 16,078,345 of record NC_139717.1, on the reverse strand, counting down.
AGCTCATAATGTAATTAAAAGACGAGCACATAACTTAATAGATTTTTCTATAATGTAATAATGTGTTACATTAAGAACCTCCACATAGGCGACTCATACTGTAATAAAACTTCATAATGCAATAATGTCTTTATAATGTATGAGCTGATTATTACATATTGCATTATATTTCGCGTGCGTGTATGTGCGCTTGTGCACGTGGAAGCCGGAAATAAAAGCACTTCCGGTCCCTCCCCTTGCGAGACTGCAGCTGGGTGCTATTGTCTTTATAAGTCCGATGAAACACTTCTTTGTAACGTATGGCCGCTGTAGTCTAGCGGTTTAATCACTCGCCTCTCAATGTTTTGGTGCTGACGACGCTGGTTCGAATCGCGCGAAAGACAAAAGTTTTTATATTTAAAAAAAATAGCCGTATGGAATGAATACATTATTTACAATACATTAGGCAGGCAGACAGGCAGGCAGACAGGCAGTCTGTCTGTCTGTCTGTGTGTCTGTCTAAAATATAATAATTTTGGTCTGCCGCGAGCAGGAATTGAACCAGCGTCCTCAGCAAAAAAGAATAGAGAGGCGAGGAATTAGACCACTATACTACAGCGGCCCGTTACAAAGAGGTGTTCCATTGGACTTTTAAAGTAAGTCCAACGAGAGCAGAAAAAAATATATATGAAGGACAGACCAAATCACCGACCGGCCGACCTAAAACATTTACACGAACATTTACACGAACGCACATGTTACACACAAGCTGCTGTCTGTGCAGCGCAGCAGCGAGACAACGCGGCGGCGCAAAAAATATAATAATAATAATATACCAGCAACACGGCACGAACGCACATGTTACACACAAGCTGCTGTCTGTGCGGCGCAGCGCAGCAGCGAGACAGCGAGACAATTACAGTTAGTGTCCACAGGTGACATTACCATTTGGGGGTCCGTGAGGGTCCCCAGGGGTCCCCGAACCCCATAGAAACCTCCAGGGGGGCCACACGATTCCAAAGAGCCCACCCCCGTCCAAAACGGTAGAGAAATGACAGAGTTACCATTTGGGCAGCAAGGGCAGAATCCATCCACCCTAAACCTGCGACCGGCGGTCCGTCGCGACGCAAAAACGGACCGACCGACGGAGCGACGGAGCCACGGAGCGACGGACCGACGGAGCGACGGAGCCACAGACCGACCGACCGACGGAACGACGGACCGAAATAGGACCGTTCGACGGTGCGTCGCGACGGAGCGACGCGGTGCGACCGACCGAGAGTCGGTCGGAAGAAATGGATTCTGCCCTCCCTCCTCTGTCTGTAGCTCCCTTAGTAGTGCTATAGTGACTATGTAACCATGTGCCATTTGGACTGCATTTAGGACCCTTTCCCTAAGTTTCAAGGGCGCTAGCCCCTCCGATGCATGGCTTTTGAACATTACGTCATATGGCTGCCAAGTCTGTGGGATCTTTAATGTTTTGGACTAACAAGTCTATGGACTTTGGGGGATATTACAATGGTTGTTTATTAGCACTGAATTGGAGAGTTTTCAGTGGGTCCAGAAAACCACGCTCACTGCTATGCTCTATACCAGAGGTTCCCACCCACTGGTACGTGTCCCACTGGTACGTGTCCCACTGGTACGTGTCCCTCTGGTACGTGTCCCACTGGTACGTGTCCCACTGTTACGTGTCCCTCTGGTACGTGTCCCTCTGGTACGTGTCCCTCTGGTACGTGTCCCTCTGGTACGTGTCCCACTGGTACGTGTCCCTCTGGTACGTGTCCCACTAATACGTGTCCCACTGGTACGTGTCCCTCTGGTACGTGTCCCACTGGTACGTGTCCCACTAATACGTGTCCCACTGGTACGTGTCCCTCTGGTACCTGGTACGTGTCCCACTGGTACGTGTCCCACTGGTACGTGTCCCTCTGGTACGTGTCCCACTAATACGTGTCCCTCTGGTACGTGTCCCTCTGGTACGTGTCCCACTAATACGTGTCCCTCTGGTACGTGTCCCTCTGGTACGTGTCCCTCTGGTACGTGTCCCACTGGTACGTGTCCCTCTGGTACGTGTCCCTCTGGTACGTGTCCCACTGGTACGTGTCCCTCTGGTACGTGTCCCTCTGGTACGTGTCCCTCTGGTACGTGTCCCACTGGTACGTGTCCCTCTGGTACGTGTCCCACTAATACGTGTCCCACTGGTACGTGTCCCTCTGGTACGTGTCCCACTGGTACGTGTCCCACTAATACGTGTCCCACTGGTACGTGTCCCTCTGGTACCTGGTACGTGTCCCACTGGTACGTGTCCCACTGGTACGTGTCCCTCTGGTACGTGTCCCACTAATACGTGTCCCTCTGGTACGTGTCCCTCTGGTACGTGTCCCACTAATACGTGTCCCTCTGGTACGTGTCCCACTGGTACGTGTCCCACTGGTACGTGTCCCTCTGGTACGTGTCCCACTGGTACGTGTCCCACTAATACGTGTCCCACTGGTACGTGTCCCTCTGGTACGTGTCCCACTGGTACGTGTCCCACTAATACGTGTCCCACTGGTACGTGTCCCTCTGGTACCTGGTACGTGTCCCACTGGTACGTGTCCCACTGGTACGTGTCCCTCTGGTACGTGTCCCACTGGTACGTGTCCCACTAATACGTGTCCCACTGGTACGTGTCCCACTGGTACGTGTCCCACTGGTACGTGTCCCTCTGGTACGTGTCCCTCTGGTACGTGTACCTCTGGTACGTGTACCTCTGGTACGTGTCCCACTAATGCGTGTCCCACTGGTACGTGTCCCACTGGTACGTGTCCCACTAATACGTGTCCCACTGGTACGTGTCCCTCTGGTACCTGGTACGTGTCCCACTGGTACGTGTCCCACTGGTACGTGTCCCTCTGGTACGTGTCCCACTAATACGTGTCCCTCTGGTACGTGTCCCACTGGTACGTGTCCCACTAATACGTGTCCCACTGGTACGTGTCCCACTGGTACGTGTCCCTCTAATACGTGTCCCACTGGTACGTGTCCCTCTGGTACGTGTCCCTCTGGTACGTGTACCTGTGCTGGAACACAGGACATGTCCCTCTGGTACGTGTACCTGTGCTGGTACGTGGGACATGTCCCTCTTGTACGTTTACCTGTGCTGGAACATGGGACATGTCCCTCTGGTACGTGTACCTATGCTGGTACGTGGGACATGTCCCTCTTGTACGTTTACCTGTGCTGGAACATGGGACATGTCCCTCTGCTACGCAAGAAGGGAATCCCAAGTTTTCCCGACCGTGAATCTATAACTGTGCGTCGCCAGGATCAATGGTATAGTCAATGACAATGATGCAACATTATGTTGTGATATAATAATATAGCAGCGGGTAGGCTACTTGAGGTCCAGTCAACTGTCTTCTGTGTTTTGGTACGATGGCGCGACGTGACCACCCCCCAGCCATGCCGGTCCGCGAACATTTTATGAACCGGCGTCAGCCGGTTCCGTGGTAATAGAACGGTTGGGAACCCCTGCTCTATACTGTACTGTATGTATATTTTTATATCTGTGTGTGTGTGTTCATGGTTGCCAGAGAGGCAAAGCAGAGCGTTGGTGCGGCTCCACCGTGCGGCTCCACTCTGGTGTCATCCCCTGCTGTGGAGGAGACCAAGCAGCCGGACACGGCAGAACATGACCACAACTCAGCCAGCGGCTCTGACCACATGGAGGCTGTGGTGGGAAAAGTACTCACATTTCTCACTTAAGTAAAAGTGCCAATGCTCACAGTGATGTAAATAGGTTTTCAATGTAATGGGCCCCGGGTCCCAGGGGGTGGTCTTTTAGATGGGTCCCAGGGGGTGGTCTTTTAGATGGGTCCCAGGGGGTGGTCTTTTAGATGGGTCCCAGGGGTGGTCTTTTAGATGGGTCCCAGGGGGTGGTCTTTTAGATGGGTCCCAGGGGGGGGTCTTTTAGATGGGGGTCCCAGGGGGTGGTCTTTTAGATGGGTCCCAGGGGGGGGTCTTTTAGATGGGGGTCCCAGGGGGTGGTCTTTTAGATGGGTCCCAGGGGGGGGTCTTTTAGATGGGGGTCCCAGGGGGTGGTCTTTTAGATGGGTCCCAGGGGGGGGTCTTTTAGATGGGGGTCCCAGGGGGTGGTCTTTTAGATGGGTCCCATGGGGGGGTCTTTTAGATGGGGGTCCCAGGGGGTGGTCTTTTAGATGGGTCCCAGGGGTGATCTTTTAGATGGGTCCCAGGGGGTGGTCTTTTAGATGGGGGTCCCAGGGGGTGGTCTTTTAGATGGGTCCCAGGGGGTGGTCTTTTAGATGGGTCCCAGGGGGTGGTCTTTTAGATGGGTCCCAGGGGGTGGTCTTTTAGATGGGTCCCAGGGGTGATCTTTTAGATGGGTCCCAGGGGGTGGTCTTTTAGATGGGTCCCAGGGGTGGTCTTTTAGATGGGGGTCCCAGTTGGTGGTCTTTTAGATGGGTCCCAGGGGTGATCTTTTAGATGGGTCCCAGGGGGTGGTCTTTTAGATGGGTCCCAGGGGGTGGTCTTTTAGATGGGGGTCCCAGGGGGTGGTCTTTTAGATGGGTCCCAGGGGTGATCTTTTAGATGGGTCCCAGGGGGTGGTCTTTTAGATGGGGGTCCCAGGGGGGGGTCTTTTAGATGGGGGTCCCAGGGGGTGGTCTTTTAGATGGGTCCCAGGGGGGGGTCTTTTAGATGGGTCCCAGGGGTGGTCTTTTAGATGGGTCCCAGGGGGTGGTCTTTTAGATGGGTCCCAGGGGTGGTCTTTTAGATGGGTCCCAGGGGGTGGTCTTTTAGATGGGTCCCAGGGGGTGGTCTTTTAGATGGGTCCCAGGGGGGGGTCTTTTAGATGGGTCCCAGGGGGGGGTCTTTTAGATGGGTCCCAGGGGTGGTCTTTTAGATGGGGGTCCCAGGGGTGGTCTTTTAGATGGGTCCCAGGGGGGGGTCTTTTAGATGGGTCCCAGGGGGTGGTCTTTTAGATGGGTCCCAGGGGTGGTCTTTTAGATGGGTCCCAGGGGTGGTCTTTTAGATGGGTCCCAGGGGGTGGTCTTTTAGATGGGTCCCAGGGGTGGTCTTTTAGATGGGTCCCAGGGGGTGGTCTTTTAGATGGGTCCCAGGGGGTGGTCTTTTAGATGGGTCCCAGGGGGGGGTCTTTTAGATGGGTCCCAGGGGGGGGTCTTTTAGATGGGTCCCAGGGGTGGTCTTTTAGATGGGTCCCAGGGGGTGGTCTTTTAGATGGGTCCCAGGGGTGGTCTTTTAGATGGGTCCCAGGGGTGGTCTTTTAGATGGGTCCCAGGGGGTGGTCTTTTAGATGGGGGTCCCAGGGGGTGGTCTTTTAGATGGGTCCCAGGGGGTGGTCTTTTAGATGGGTCCCAGGGGGTGGTCTTTTAGATGGGTCCCAGGGGGTGGTCTTTTAGATGGGGGTCCCAGGGGGTGGTCTTTTAGATGGGTCCCAGGGGTGATCTTTTAGATGGGTCCCAGGGGGTGGTCTTTTAGATGGGTCCCAGGGGGTGGTCTTTTAGATGGGGGTCCCAGGGGGTGGTCTTTTAGATGGGTCCCAGGGGTGATCTTTTAGATGGGTCCCAGGGGGTGGTCTTTTAGATGGGGGTCCCAGGGGGTGGTCTTTTAGATGGGTCCCAGGGGGTGGTCTTTTAGATGGGGGTCCCAGGGGGGGGTCTTTTAGATGGGGGTCCCAGGGGGTGGTCTTTTAGATGGGTCCCAGGGGGGGGTCTTTTAGATGGGTCCCAGGGGTGGTCTTTTAGATGGGTCCCAGGGGGTGGTCTTTTAGATGGGTCCCAGGGGTGGTCTTTTAGATGGGTCCCAGGGGGTGGTCTTTTAGATGGGTCCCAGGGGGTGGTCTTTTAGATGGGTCCCAGGGGGGGGTCTTTTAGATGGGTCCCAGGGGGGGGTCTTTTAGATGGGTCCCAGGGGTGGTCTTTTAGATGGGGGTCCCAGGGGTGGTCTTTTAGATGGGTCCCAGGGGGGGGTCTTTTAGATGGGTCCCAGGGGGTGGTCTTTTAGATGGGTCCCAGGGGTGGTCTTTTAGATGGGTCCCAGGGGTGGTCTTTTAGATGGGTCCCAGGGGGTGGTCTTTTAGATGGGTCCCAGGGGTGGTCTTTTAGATGGGTCCCAGGGGGTGGTCTTTTAGATGGGTCCCAGGGGGTGGTCTTTTAGATGGGTCCCAGGGGGGGGTCTTTTAGATGGGTCCCAGGGGGGGGTCTTTTAGATGGGTCCCAGGGGTGGTCTTTTAGATGGGGGTCCCAGGGGTGGTCTTTTAGATGGGTCCCAGGGGGGGGTCTTTTAGATGGGTCCCAGGGGGTGGTCTTTTAGATGGGTCCCAGGGGTGGTCTTTTAGATGGGTCCCAGGGGTGGTCTTTTAGATGGGTCCCAGGGGGTGGTCTTTTAGATGGGTCCCAGGGGTGGTCTTTTAGATGGGTCCCAGGGGGTGGTCTTTTAGATGGGTCCCATTGGTGGTCTTTTAGATGGGTCCCAGGGGTGGTCTTTTAGATGGGTCCCAGGGGTGGTCTTTTAGATGGGTCCCAGGGGGTGGTCTTTTAGATGGGTCCCAGGGGTGGTCTTTTAGATGGGTCCCAGGGGTGGTCTTTTAGATGGGTCCCAGGGGTGGTCTTTTAGATGGGTCCCAGGGGTGGTCTTTTAGATGGGTCCCATTGGTGGTCTTTTAGATGGGTCCCAGGGGGGGTCTTTTAGATGGGTCCCATTGGTGGTCTTTTAGATGGGTCCCAGGGGTGGTCTTTTAGATGGGTCCCAGGGGTGGTCTTTTAGATGGGTCCCAGGGGTGGTCTTTTAGATGGGTCCCAGGGACATTTTATGAGTCCCACTTCAGCAACGTTAGAGTACAGTACCGAGTACAGTATTGCATCCCAGGACCCCCGGAGGGTGCCATGGTTGTGTCCGTTCTCAATTTAGTGAGTCTACGGATGCAGGATGCAGGCTATTTGCGTCACTGATACTGTAATGTAGAAGTACTTTGTTACCAAGTAAAAGTCTGTTGTTCAAAACCTACTTGGGTACAAAAGTGGTTTAAAAATTTACCTAAAGTAGCAAAAGTAAAAGTACTCGTGCAGTACCCCCATTTCAAGTTTTCCAGTGTATAACAATATTTTTGAAAATAGCAGATGTACAGGCTCACAATGCGTCACATTGGCTTAAATTATATTATAATTGCTCCTATTTTTTACCAAACAAAATCCATGCTGTATATCATTAACGGAAAAATCCAATCATCCATGTATTGATATTGCATTTTGTGGGGCCTCTGTAGAGCACACATCAAAACAGAGCTTTCACTTCTGCCCATATAGGGGGCTGCCACACAGTGCGTAATGTTGCACTGTACGTTGTAGAAATGCACTTTAACTTTCAGATAAAAAAAAAAAACACACTTGTGTGAAGTGAGGGGTGCTCTTATCATCATACGTACATCATCATACCTCAGCCAATAAAATCATCAACACATTCCATGCTCATGCACACAACAAACACACAAAGCTGTGCATAGGATGTGAGTTTTTAATGTGTCAGATGTCGGTCAGATGTGAAGAAACAAACGCACAGAGATGAGCTGAGATTAGCCAACAAGGAGGGGGGGGGGGGGTGTAACTAGCTAGTCCCTCCCTCTATTCTCTCCGTCCCCGAAACGCCTATATCTGAGTGCAGTCGGTGCACTGCTGAATGCTCGTCGGAGCGCTGCTGCTGTTGTCGTCTTGAGAGAGAGAGAGAGAGAGAGAGAGGCTGTCATAACCCCAGTCTCAATGTCACGGCCGCTGCCTCTCAGGCCAGGCCGCTACTGACCAGGGGCATATCTGCACTACAGAGGGAAAGAGAGTGGGACGTGTGTGTGCGTGCGTGTGCGTGTGCGTGTGCGTGTGTGTGTGTGCGTGTGCGTGTGCGTGTGCGTGTGTGTGTGTGTGCTCACACAGAGTAGAGGGGCATCTCGGTTAGCAAGAAACGAGGGATAGGGACAGCGAGATGAAAGAGAGACAGAGATGAAGAGAGAGAGCGAGAGAGAGATCCTCTGGTGTATGGTGGTGGTGAACGGGGCGCGTGGGCTTCATAAAAGGGAGAGGTCGCGTACTCTGGCGATGGAAAAAGCAGCGCAATTAGGTGGCGGGCCGACAGAGACATCATGTCGGCGTCTCCTGGGGTACTCTCATTATTATACCTCGCTCTTAGTGCACAGAGAAGAAAAAATAGAGTTCATACTAATCGCCCTCTCGTGTAACTGTGGACACTTATAGAGTTGGTCATGGACACAGTAATCTGTGTGTGTGTGTGTGTGCGAGCGCGAGCACGTGATGCGTGACACTCACATGGTCTCCCATATTGTGTGCCACATCTACAGTACGATGGGCTCGTAATGGCATGTGCACATGCGTTTGTCAGCATGTGTTCAGTCACGTGCGTTGTGGCGGACAATAGGTCAATTATGAAGGAATTGTCTCTGCTCTGACCCCGTAACTCCTGCCTGGTTCAACCCGGGCCAACAGAGACAAGCTTTGTGTGTGTGTGTGTGTGTGTGTGTGTGTGTGTGTGTGTGTGTGTGTGTGTGGCTCCCAGGATAGGTGGCCTCACATGATGTCCCTAATGCACCGCTCGGCCAATTTAGCGTAACTCCGAAGAATGTGGCCCTAATATGTAAACGAGCCGTTTTTGTTTTACCATTGATGTGCTCGGAATGTGGCTAATCGGTAAACCACCAAAGCCCTTCTGTTGCTGCAGGTTAGCATGGCGCAGGAGAACCACGTTTCCCACAGTGCACTGCAGTCTCAGTGACCTCTGCTGTGAACCTGCTCTGCTGCTTTCAATTGGATGTTTCTGAAAGCACATCCTGAATGCTGGCCGTGAATTATACCATCTATTGACTAGCATGTACTATATGTAATTATACAGCGGGTCGTTTCGAGGAAGCAATCGGATTGGTTGAAACGGCCTTCTAGCCGTGGTTCAAACGAGCGCCACTCCCACCTACACCTAATCGAAACAAACAATTCAGCTGCTCTGTTCTCCCAGAGCGCAGCAAACTCGGTGGCTAGGCTAGCTAGTTTCTTGGGACTTTTGGGACTTTTGTGGCCGTAGTGACTACATCTGTCATTAAAAAAAATATGTTTTTTTCAGCGATTTTCGTAGTTTTAAGGGTAATTGTTAGTTTAATTGTTAGTTTATAATTGCAATATTACACTCGAGGGGGTGGTTTAACGTCATTAATGCACCTAGGTGGCTTTGAGGTCACTCCATGTAAACCGTTCCCATGCAGACACACAAGGCACTGTCATTTCAATGGAACCGACAGTGCCTTTGTTCCAGACGGCACCTGTAACCGGCACTGCCATGTTTGAGGAGCACAAGACATGGCGAGGGTATTTGAAGGACTCCATAATGACTCGTTATTGTCATCAGCCATTCTAATTGTCTCGGGCAAGCGAGCGTGAAATGGGTGATGTCGAGTAAATCGATTCTACGAGACTTAATATTGCTAAACATTATAGCTTGTCAGCCGGTGACAAATTAATAGCTTGTGTTTCCCCCAGTGGTGTTTTAGCTGGGGAGGAGTGGCCCCTGTCACATTAAACCATTTTGGGCGGGAACCCCTTTTGGTGTTAGCATTATGTTATGCTTTAGCTATTGAAAAATAGCAGATCTACAAGTTTGTAGGTCTGCTATCTTTGAAAAATCGAAGAACGGCTGACATAGAAACATAGCTTTTTCAGAAAACTGTCAGGATGTAGAAGACATTTTTAGAATCTGATCTCAGGTCAGATTCGGTTAAACCATGTCTCATCTCCTGTGGTGTTCGGCTGAACAACGGCACAATGCCACAGCTTGCATGGAATCACTAGACTAGAGGGTGGAGGCGTACGGTAGCCCTCTGTGGGGCACATTTACCGTATATTATGTTCATCAATTCCGGGTTCATGCATCTCCCTCCATCTTTTTCTATTTCTCGTATAGTTGTTGTCTTATCTCTCTCTCTCTCTCTCTCTCTTCCCCCTAGGTTACTGCAGAGGACAGGAGGAAGGGCGTTAAAGGCACCTCCAACGGTATTAGCTCCTCTGGTCTAATGCCACTCCACTCATTTTGTAGACAATAGAATCTACCCATGTGTGCTTTGCACACCATTTCTAATACTGTAGGTTAGACATGGTCAAAATTATTGTACCAGAGTAAAATTTGCTGTATAGCCGGGCTGGGGTGCATACGTTGGTTAGGTTAGACATACCAACAGTCCTACAGTCATTAGTCAGACAAACCTGTGCTGCGGGTTAAAAATCACCTGTGCTGCGGGTTAAAAATCACCTGTGCTGCGGGTTAAAAATCACCTGTGCTGCGGGTTAAAAATCACCTGTGCTGCGCGTTATAAATCACCTGTGCTGCGAGGTAAAAAATCACCTGTGCTGCGGGTTAAAAATCACCTGTGCTGCGGGTTATAAATCACCTGTGCTGCGGGTTATAAATCACCTGTGCTGCGGGTTATAAATCACCTGTGCTGCGGGTTATAAATCACCTGTGTTGCGGGTTATAAATCACCTGTGCTGCGGGTTATAAATCACCTGTGTTGCGGGTTAAAAATCACCTGTGCTGCGGGTTATAAATCACCTGTGCTGCGGGTTATAAATCACCTGTGCTGCGGGTTATAAATCACCTGTGTTGCGGGTTATAAATCACCTGTGCTGCGGGTTATAAATCACCTGTGCTGCGAGGTTAAACATCACCTGTGCTGCGAGTTATAAATCACCTGTGCTGCGAGTTAAAAATCACCTGTGCTGCGAGTTATAAATCACCTGTGCTGCGAGTTAAAAATCACCTGTGCTGCGAGTTAAAAATCACCTGTGCTGCGAGTTATAAATCACCTGTGCTGCGAGGTTAAACATCACCTGTGCTGCAAGGTTATAAATCACCTGTGCTGCGAGGTTATAAATCACCTGTGCTGCGGGTTATAAATCACCTGTGCTGCGAGGTTAAACATCACCTGTGCTGCGAGGTTAAAAATCATCCTAAACATCACCTGTGCTGCGAGGTTAAAAGTCACCCGCGGCTCACGACATGCGCGGCGGGTTAAAAATCACCTGTGGCTTCCTGTGAGGTTAAGGTTAGGTTAGGGTTTGGAAAGGGTGTCTGACTCATGGTATATCCTTGATTCCGCGGCTTGATAGTTAATATTAAAAACTACTACTGCTGACTGACTGAATTTTTTTATTTTATTTTAATTTTAATAATCAAGTAAAATCCTTTATGAAATCGATACAATTAATTGTAATTAGGGATGAGCCATAATAATCAAATATTCCAAGAATAGTTTTTGAGGATAACAAAATTTAATATGAAAAAATATTAGAAAGTATTTTTTAATTCTGTTGCAAAGGTTATATTGTAATTCAAACCATGCCCACAGTATCTACATTTTAGAGGAAACCTAATATGGGTGTTATATTTATTCTATCATGAACTCATTCTCATGATCCCAGGGGGAATTTCTTCAGATGTCCAGTTGAACTCACTCAAGGATGAACCGATTAGATTTTGGTGGTCCAAGGTCAAGGTCACTGTGACCTCACTCATGTAAGGTATCATACATTGATGCCTTACATTTAGCTAAAAACGACACTTTAAAAAAAATAGACATTTATTAAATTCTTCTAGATTATCTAAAGTCTTCACATAATATTATGGCCAAGAATGGTGGATGTAATCTGCAACTGGTTGGCGGGCGCATACAACCACGATGCAATATTTCTAGTTCATGATGTGCCATCTCTGTTATACAGTCGGTTGACTTGGTTTAGCGTGGCTTTAACATATAGCCTTAATGATGAGATTAGAGGATTGTACTTTTGCTTTCGCCTTCGTCCGGTCCTCCTCCTCTTCATCCGTCCGTCCGTTGATGGCTGCCAACGGTTTCGGGAAGACGGGTCTGGAATTATGCCTCATGACAAGCAGCCAATTACCCGCCTTCGCTCTGCCCCTGTTTAGTTGCTTAGTAACACCTGCAGTTTGAGCGAGCAGACCACCATTGCTCAGCAGCCCTGGCCGTCTCAGTGCTATGATCAGACGCTCGCTTTGAGTGGAGCTCTGTGTGTGTGTGTGTGTGTGTGTGTGTGTGTGTGTGTGTGTGTGTGTGTGTGTGTGTGTGTGTGTGTGTGTGTGTGTGTGTGTGTGTGTGTGTGTGTGTGTGTGTGTGTGTGTGTGTGTGTGTGTGTGTGTGTGTGTGTGTGTGTGTGTGTGTGTGTGTGTGTGTGTGTGTGTGTGTGCATCCTGTGTTCATGAGTCTGTATGCATGTGTGTTATTTTAGGGCAGGGGGTTAGGGGTGAGCGAGCGCGTTGGTGTGAAGTAGTGTCTGTGATGTACTGTAATCTCTGACTTGGCTGCGTATGCATGGCAATTGTGGGCGCAGATGTGTGGGAGTGTGCTTGTGTGTGTACGTGCACTGTTGCCGCGCGTGGGTGATCGGCTACCGCCATGCTAAACCGTTTTTAAGGAGAGCGATTTTAAAGTCTACGATAAGGTTTCAGAGGAATGTCGAAAGAAAGCAATTTTCCACCTGCCAAAGATGAGAGTAGAGAGTAGACCCTAAAATGACACTAAATTTGACTAATACATTTACGTAAGGTCTCATTTTAGATTTATGGAACAAAGACACATTTTTGGTGAAGTAGAAGCGGCACGTTTATACGATACAGTCCATTACAATAGCGATTATTCAATCACTAAAATGGAATTGGATCAATTTAGGCGTTTGACTTGCTTTGACCCTCAAATGTCATTATCCAAACAAACAAAAAAACGACGGATATCTCCGCTCTACAATACTGCCTATTCAGAGGGTTTAGTGCCTTCTCATCCATGCAGATAAGAACGTGGCTGACTCACCAGGAGGTCCACTTCCAGATCAAGCCAGGACTGTGACTGAGGAACCCACAGCGCCGCTGCACCCTAAGCCCCATGATGCATCAGCAGCTCCAGATGGAGCCATGCTGCTGCAGGAGACCTGGGTGGACCTGGAGGACTTTGCTAAATGCTTCCAGTAAGAGAGAGACAGACGTCAGGCAACTCGTTGACGTGAACTCTGTTTCACAACTGATCTATAGGTTACATATTCAAAAGTGCAGTAGTCCAAGTGGCTTTCAATGTGGATGGAGGTTTTTTGTCCAGCTTTGAGGGTCTGTGTAAACACAAACATTGAAGACAAAAGTGTGTAAACGCAAACATTGAAGACAAAAGTGTGTGAACGCAAACATTGAAGATGAGGTATGATGATAAGAGCACCCCTCACTTCACACGGGTGTGATTTTTTAAATAATAATATTCATAATAGTGAAAATTGGATTAGTATTAGAAATTCCCTAAATAAATAATAATTACTGTATAAATGTAAATTCAAAAGATTGTTTAAAAACTAAATCTTTTAAAATTGCCGATCTACAAGCTCATGCATCCAAGTGCTACATGTTGTGAGAAATAAGGTGTGGCGTGTTCTGAGCTTGTATATCAATATGTAAAACACACAATGAAATTTCAAAAGCAATTGGAACGTACAGTACGTACAGTACATCCTCCTCCTCCAAAGCACAGTTTATTTCTCATCTAGGCCGCAATAATTCTGCTAGGTTAATAGGCCTATCTTTCCATTACATGCTCGATATATCCGTACAGCTCACAGTGGATTATCCCACTGGCCACTTGCCAACAATCCAAATACAATTAGTGTTTATTCATATTCTGCGGCGTTATGACGTTTGTGTTCTTATCTTCTACATCAACCGTGAAATGAACTTCTCTCCAGCAAATGGGAGAAGTCATAGAAACTTCACTGCACATAACACACCAATGTTTGTGTCCATCTCTTCCGTTATCAATGGAAGAAACACGATTTATTTTTGTGGAGAGAGAGAGAGGAAATGTGGAGAGAGTATAGGAGAATGACATGCATCATTTAATGGGCTGGGAATCAAACCTGGGACACATTAATGCACCCTAAACCACTTTAGCTACTGATTTTGAGAAGCAACTGAGTAAGATCTTGAATACTTTATTAGCAATGCAATAATGTGCACATGAACCAACAACTAACTTTTTTCCAGGACACTCTTGGTGTTCCATAAACCGCAGATATACCAACACCATGTTCAGAAAACTCATTTTAAGGTGAGCATCAGACATCCTCTTTCTACGTCTATCCTTTCTAAATATGAATGCACAAAATCTCTGTCCGTGTATCCGACTTCAATTGCATGCTAACATTTTGGTGCTTTTCTCTGCAGAGCATCAAGTTGTCCAAAACAACCGCCTCAGGAATCAGTTGCACTGGAACCTCTACCCACTCTACTGCTACTGCCTCATCTGCTACTGGTCACCTTCAAGTACGAACACACACACACACGCACATTTGTATATTACTATACTATCTATTTTACGATGGCAATTGTATGCCTTGTTTAATCATTTTCAACCCTAATACTGAATACTGAGCTATACAGTACTGGTGTCGCTGGTATCGACAATCGCTGATCTACAAGCTCACAACCCTGTCACAGCATAAATCCAACCCCTACACCGAACCTAGTATACACCATACATCAAGTTTAGATGAACAATACCCCAACGTCAATCTTTTCCAAATCCTGACTCAAAACATATTTCTTTAATCATTATAAAGAACCGGACAACATTTCTTCCCAATCTCTATTCTTCTATTCTACTATACTTTTTTTTCTTTCTTTTTTTTTTGGGGGGGGGGGGGGGGGGGGGGTGTATATGTATTGCACAAACAAACACAAGCCACCTCCTCATCTACTCAGACTACCCACAAAACCTCTTTTTCATCCTGGTCACGTTTGTATCGTCTCCTTTGCTCTTCACATGGCTTGTCTGTCTCCGTCTGTCTGTCCGTCTGTCTCCTACTCTTTATAATCCCTCATGCAGCCCCTCCTCCTTCCTCCGTTCCCTGCCTCTCTGTCAGCTCAGTCTCTGTCTGTCTGTCTGTCTGTCTGTCTGTCCATCCATCATCCTCTCTCATTCCCAGCTACAGTCTCTGTCTGTCTGTCTGTCTGTCCGTCCATCCATCCTCCCTCCCTGTGTCTCTGCTGTCCTTCGCCCTCCTTCAATTTTATGTAAAGTTTATATACTTCACTTGAGTAATTCCAATTTCCGATACATTTACTTCTACTCCACTACATCTCGAAGGCAAATATTGTACTTTTACTTCACATTTATTTTAAATCTTTAGTTACCAGTTACTTTGTACATTTTGATTATTATTACAAAACAAACAGTAACCACTTCAGCTCTATATTATACATTTTGGACATTTAAAAATAGCCGATCTTTTGCACAATAAGTACTTTCTACTTGTTGTACTTTAAGTACATTTTGATGCCAATACTTTTGTACTGTTACTCGAGTAAATTTTGAATTCCAGACTTGTACATTGCAGTATAGATTTTACTCAAGTAAAGTGTGTGTGTGTGTGTGTGTGTGTGTGTGTGTGTGTGTGTGTGTGTGTGTGTGTGTGTGTGTGTGTGTGTGTGTGTGTGTGTGTGTGTGTGTGTGTGTGTGTGTGTGTGTGTGTGTGTGTGTGTGTGTGTGTGTGTGTGTGTGTGTGTGTGTGTGTGTGTGTGTGTGTGTGTGTGTGAGACAGTGGGCCTCTTACTACCTGCATGTGGATAGCCTGCAGCCATCCCACATTCTGGTCAGCCTCTCTGCTTTGTTACAGTGGAGAGAGACAGCTGAGGACAGTAAGGATTTAGCACACACACAATCGGGAAATATCATAATTATGCAATTCAACTGTTGCTTATTTATTTTATTTATTTATTTATTTGACAGGGACAACGCTCATTAATCAACATGTCAGTTTTCACATCAATGTAAATGGGCCAGAGTTAGCCAAAGCTAAATTTCATCTGTAGTCCCTGGGCAGGCTCTTAAAATAAAGACAGAGTGTAGGGCGCCTGCACACAACACCATGCGTTGATGCCATGTGTGCATATGTGCAGGCACCCATCACTACGTCCATACAAAACACAGTACAACAGATAAACGAAAGACAAAGTGTGGGGCGCCTGCACTCAACAGTCAACACCATGCGTTGATGCCATGTGTGCATATGTGCAGGCACCCAACACCATGACCATACAAAAACACAGTACAATACAGATAAAAGAAAGACAAAGTGTGGGGTGCCTGCACACAACACCATGCGTTGATGCCATGTGTGCATATGTGCAGGCACCCAACACCATGACCATACACGATACAATACAATACAGATCAACATGGTACAGGGGACAGAACAACTGCAAAGTGAAATGAGAAATGACACCCAATACTAATTAGTGCTGATAGTTACTCATGATTACAGATTTGAATTGTTTTTTTTTGCTATTGCTGTTATAGTATAAACGCATGGAATAGGGCAATGCAGTGGCGTACATTTTGTGGTTCCAAAGGTAGAAAGCCCTTTTCTTTTCTTTTTTTATCAAAATGTATCGGTTCTTTTAGAAAATAGCCGATCTACAAGCTCACAATAATAATAATAATAATACATTTTATTTATAAGGCGCCTTTCAGGGCACTCAAGGTCGCCGTACAGGATAAAAACAGTACAACACAGTTAAAAGCAGAAAAATAAACTAAGGCACAGCTTGCAGCAGAGGACACAGGTCACACAGAGTCATAGGCCTGCCTAAACAGGTGGGTTTTGAGGTGAGTTTGAAATATGGTGATAGAGTCCATGTTTCTGATGTCAGGGGGGAGGGATTTCCAGAGGTGAGGGGCAGAGCGGCTGAAGGCTCTTGAGCCCAATGTACTTTTACTCCACTACATTTATTAGAAAACCTTAGTTAGTATTAGTTACTTTTACTTTGTATATTTAAATTATTATTACAAAACATACGCTAACCACTTCAGCCCTCCTATATACATTTCAGCCATTTGAAAAGAGCAGATCTACAAGCTCACAATGCTTCGTGATGCGACACATTGTGAGCATGTAGATCTGCTCTTTTCAAAATATTTGCATACATTTGAAATACAACTTGAAATGAGTACAATGAGTACTTTCTACTTTTTGTATTGTAAGTACATTCTGATACCAATACATTTTACGTTTACTCAAGTAAATTTTGAATTCAGGACTTACTATTTGTAACTGAGTATTTCAGTACATTGCAATTTTGATTATTCTACTTAAATTAACCCATTTTGGGTGGGAACCCCTTTTGGTGTTATAATTTAGCTATTGAAAAATAGCAGATCTACAAGCTCATAGCGCGCCACCAAGTGGCGCGCTACGACCTTGTAGGTCTATTTCTTTTTTTATCGTAAAAATGTGGCACAAATCTTTTTTAATATATATTCTTTCAAAGTGAATGTTTTTAACTCGGGTCTAAATGGGTTTTAAGTAAAAGAATTGAGTCCCTTTCCCCACCACTGGTTCCTTTCTCCCCTCCCCAGAGAAGGAGCTGTCGGCGGTGTGCAGGCGCGGCGTTCTCCTGGCTCAGCCCTACTCATGGAAGAGCCTGGTGCGCCAGCCGCCGGTCCTCCACATCAAGACCACCTCCTGCCAGGCTGCCTCCCTCACCTTACCGCCGGGGTAGGGCTCTCTGCTATAGCACTTAAAGTGGGTTCCTATAGAATAGAGCGTCGCAGTCCCACCCCCTTTCATGACGACGCCAGGCCCAGGAAATGATTCCCAATGCATTTTTCCCATAGACATTTCAAAAGGTATTTATCTAAAGACGGTTACGCCGCGGACAAAGTCAACTCGAGTCGTGACAACTCATGACAACAAACGCAATATTTTGGACCAGACAAATAATTACAAAGAAGAAAAACAACCAAAAAAGTGTTGTAACCTGCCGTTTTTTTTCTTCTTTCTAATTATTTGTTTGGCCCAAAAAAACTTGTTTGTTGTCATGGTTTGTCACGACAAGAGTTGGCTTTGTCCGCGGCGTAACCGTCTTTAAATAAATACTTTTTAAAATGTCTATGAGGAAAATGAACGGAGAATCATTTCCTGGGCCCTGCGACGCTCTATTATGGACCCAGTTCAAATGATCAAGACCCCAAAAAGCAATGTCATTACACGAGAGTGCTCTGCACGACGACGATGGTGCTGCAGGAACGAGGCTTTGGGTTCCGTAAGCAGCGCTGGCGGTGAGGTGAAGCGCCACACCCGGTTGGCTCCCGGTACTTATACCACGTGACTTGTCGCGCCCCCAGCCCATGCTGCTCGTGCGCCGAATTTGCGGTGCCCGGTATCGGTCCATAGAGCTCTACCGACTGAGCTACCCGGGTACAAGTACCTTATGTGATAGAAGATCAAATTCAAAGGAAGGCCGGAAAGAAGCTATAAGGTACAGTAGGAGAGAGGAGGTCATCGTAACATCATAACTCACTGTATTCTCGACACAGCATCGTTCACGACATGCATGGCCTTGTGTGTAGTGTAACATGACTGATCAAATCACCGGTGCACAAACTGTCTATTGTCTCAACGTCTTTTGATCCAGATGGACACGTCAGTATCTAATCAAATCAACATTGCACACCACATAAAAACGAAAGGCATATACTCTGTACATGGTACAACAAAAGTACAGAGCTACAAGCAATTTAATGTGACGTGTTAGTTTGAAGATCTAACTCGGTATCGTCTAGCAATGACGAGATCAAATCTGGGCCTCTTAAAGTGACTGTTCAGACATCGACCAACACCAGTTATCTCCTCCATACTGGAAGTCTGGGATGTGATGCAAGCTACACAAACAACTGTTTTTATGCAACGTGTGGTGATCATTTTTATATTTATAACTGTTATCTGAACGTTATCTCATTCTATGGCTTAAGTATTGTGCTGCTGTGATAATACTGTATAATGCTGTATAAGTCTAACCCTTAAAAATAAGGTTCTTCCAACAACATGCAGGGGGGCTTGCAGTGATCAGATCAAAATATAATCTCATTTATTTAATAATCTTTGCATTATTGTATGCTGTCAGATTTCTGTCTTTCTATGTCTTTGATTCTATAAAATGCATACGCAGCGTTTCAACTCTAGACATTTCATCTCACAAACGGAATACAGAACGTTTGTTACGCCGCATTAAGGAACAGATTTATTATACATTATTTTACACGAGTAAGTCCACAAGTGTTCATTTGGCTGGATTCATGGTCTGATTCATGCAGTTTAAGCATTTTAAATGTATGTATTCATGGGGTTCTATCTATGAATAAATATGTACAATGCTTTTCCGCATACTATAACCAGTTATTTGAATATAGTATGCAGTGTACAGCTATAATGTGTAGAGATACAGGCGTGAGCAAGAAGGGCTTTGTGTGTGTGTGTGTGTGTGTGTGTGTGTGTGTGCGCGTGTGTGCGTGTGCGCACAGACATGCATGTGTTCAAGCATTCCCTCAGATGCTCTGAGAAGTAGTAGCAGCAGAAACAGGGCCTGTCCTAGTCTCTATTAATGGCTGCTGCTCGGCCTAGAAGCAAGGGGGCCTAGTTTCTGGGGTCAGGCAGAGGTACGTGGCAGCACAATTACTTCAGAGCCGTAATCACACACTGCACTCAGCTTATCATACCGGGAGGCCCTGTGGAGTCGTACGCTCTCGCGCTATAGGGGGAGGGGAGCTGATTCGCTGACTTGTGTGTTTTTTTTTGTTTCTGCCACGATAAATCTTAACACTCTCTTGTCTGTACTTATGTCAGCGTCTCTGTCTGTCTGTCGGTCTTTCTCACCCTTTGATCTTTTCCCACCTTCTGTCACTCCCTCTGGAGTATGTTGCCAATGTGTCATTTTTGAGCGGTGCCTATAACCGCTCCAATGAACAGCTGTGTGTGTCTGTCCCTATGTATGTACCGGTATGTCCGTTTGAGTACGGACAGCTGCAGTACCGCTGGGTGACCTAAAGTGCCACTATTGAGCAGTCTAAAGGGCTAGAGTGCGCCTGTTGAGCTTCACACTGACCACTATAACTATTACAATAGAATAGCACAGTACTAGAGGGTACCTAGTCACATCTATAGGAATAGTTTTCCTATATAAGGAATTCACGCAGGAAATGAGTACACAGTCAAATCCGCGGTGTTCACAGATGCTTTCCTTTCCTGTCTATAGTTGTTTTCAGAATGGTCACATCATTCATTTCTCCCGCCCCCCACAACCCCTCCAGGCGCCATGTGCTGCATGTGTCCACCAGGGCGGCGCTGGGCTACTGCATCCAGCTGTCCAGCAAGACGCCCTTTGTCTTTGGGGACGAGGAGGCCGTCATGCCACACCTCGCCAAGGTGATCTGATCTCCCTTTCTGTCATAACCCATTTTGGGCGGGAACCCCTTTTGGTGTTA
Organism: Protomyctophum parallelum; assembly: GCF_964188405.1. Taxonomy (NCBI): domain Eukaryota; kingdom Metazoa; phylum Chordata; class Actinopteri; order Myctophiformes; family Myctophidae; genus Protomyctophum; species Protomyctophum parallelum. The sequence goes on along the minus strand of NC_139717.1, from coordinate 16,057,986 downwards.
GCATTATGTTGTGCTTTAGTTATTGAAAAATAGCAGATCTACAAGCTAACCTACAAGCGAAATACAAGTTGACTCCCAATTCCTATGCCAGATTTTCCCTGTTTTTTCTTTTTGAGCCAAATGCTAACAAAAATCACACCCGTGTGAACTGAGTGGTTCAACTCCCCTCCCTCCTCTCTCTCTCTCAGTGCTGCACTGTCTCTCTCTTTCTGGCACAACAGCGCCCCTACTGGTACTAATAGTCATACTCGTGCTCATTAACGTCACATAGGTGGGTGGGTTAACGTCACATAAATAGGCGGACACGGACATTGCTGTTCCTTGGAGTGGTTGCACCACTCAAAAATCAAAGCCTGTGTACTGAGGCTACATACTGTATGGGCTAACTGGCATGGGTCGGAAGCGGGGAAAGCACATGTACTGTAGTTGCCGCATGTTTGATTTACACCACGTGAATGAAAACTATACACACACTTTCCCCCTGCTTGGTTGTAGGAAAGTGTGCGTTTCCGTGAGCGGGCCACGTCCATGCTGAGGGCCCTGTCTGACGTGGCGTCGTCCATCAGCGATGAGCAGCAGCAGCTGGCAGCCAGGAAGACCCTGGAGGAGACGCACTGCCCGCCAAACATCACAACCGCTGCCCTGGGAAGATGGCGGCATCACAGGGTAACATGTTTACACACACCAAACATCACCACCACTGTCCTGGGAAGATGGCGGCATCACAGGGTAACATGTTTACACACACCAAACATCACCACCACTGCCCTGGGAAGATGGTGGCATCACAGGGTAACATGTTTACACACACCAAACATCACCACCACTGCCCTGGGAAGATGGTGGCATCACAGGGTAACATGTTTATTACTAGGGATGCCAAACGACTCACATTTGGCCAATCGACGAATCGAGGCCGAAAATCGACGTGTTGAACGACTTTTTTCCTTTTTTTTCCTTCATTATTTTTAGATTTTTGTTGTTGCTGCGCAGCAGTTGAGGAGAACGCAACTATGCATTCCTTTAAGCAACACAACTTCTGCATCCATATGTTTAGAATTTGCATCAATGATCAAATCCCAATAATAAAAAATAAACTTTATTTTGTAAACAACAAAACTGAAGGAGCAGTGCTATCGGCTAGCCGCTAGTCCCAACTCTCAAGTGTCTGCAGCCTGTCACGAGTAATCTACTGATACGGGACGCACGTTGTTCCGTATTTTAATGTCGGGTCGGGGAATAAATACAGTATGAATGACGGCGGGATTTATTTGACAACTCTGTCCTGCTTTCTTCACGAGAAGAGAAGAGCGCTCACCGCTCAGAACAGAGCACTGCAGACCTGTGGCTGTCAATTCACTTTACGGCAATAACGGCATGTGTGAGTTTAGATGTGAACCTGGGTCTGGGAAGCTCAGAGCTACAGCCATTGGTCATGATACGAGCACACGACCAATGGGACAGATCATTCAGTGTTGCTAAGATACCACCCCCCCCCCCCCCCCCCAAACACACACACACACACACCCTTGGACGATGGTGTCCACAGCGCTCTGCTCAAAGTTAACTTGCATGTGACCAGCGGCACTGACAGGCAGTGGCACAGCACAGCAGTGTCACACAGACAAACACGTACCTCTCCCATTTGGAAAACATTTGAAACAGCAACGTTTTACATTACAAATTAATTGTATTATAATGTATTATAATTACAAATTATAATACAAATAAAAACGATTTTTCGACTCGTACATTTCGAGTCGCGGGAGGCATGAGTCGATAATCGAGTCGATTTTCAACATCCCTATTTATTACACACCAAACATCACCACCACTGCCCTGGGAAGATGGCGGCATCACAGGGTAACATGTTTACACACACCAAACATCACCACCACTGCCCTGGGAAGATGGCGGCATCACAGGGTAACATGTTTACACACACCAAACATCACCACCACTGCCCTGGGAAGATGGCGGCATCACAGGGTAACATGTTTACACACACCAAACATCACCACCACTGCCCTGGGAAGATGGCGGCAACACAATTAAAAACGTTTTCTTTTGTAAATGAATGCCCCATCGTCGTACAAACTACAAACGTGTCACACAAGAGTACTGAAAACAGCCGAACTCTCGCTGCAATGTGAGCTTTTGGATCTGCTGTTTTCACTATTATTGAAAGAATATTAAGTGTGTCTGTGGATTTGACAAATATTAAACCAATGAAGGGTATTAATAAGAGGTTGTAAATGATACCTACATGGTTCTATTGGAACACAGGTTTTTCCACCTCCTGAAAAGGGACAGTTTTGGACATACTGTATACTAGGTTTCGCCCCGACGGCGACGTTATACGTGCCGCTAAGTGATACAGTACACCTATATGCACCCATTACTGTATATGCTGTCAGATTGCTGTCCTTTTGTACGTCTTTGATTCATTCCAGAAATGTATGCATGCACACACAAACGCAACAAAGCAAAACGGGCTGTGAATGTGATTCCTCTGTTCTGCATCATTGTGCGTGTGCGTGTGTGTGTGTGTGTGTGTGTGTGTGTATGTGCAGGTGTTTAATGAGGCGGTGTACTACATGGTCTGTCGAGCCCTGGAGAGGAGGCTGACAGCTGAGGAGCTGCTTGCTGTTCGGCTCCTCACGGCCGACCCTTTACTCTACTGCCCGGACAACAAGGAAACCTCGCCTGCATGTAAACACTGTGTGTGTGTGTGTGTGTGTGTTTGTGTGTGTGTGTGTCTGTGTGTACAGAATGTCCCATTTCTAGTTTCCAAAATGTATAAAGATATTAGATACTACACGCTGCGACACGTTGTGAGCTTAATAAATGTAGTGGAGTAGAAGTAAAAAGGATTGGAAATACACAAATACCTCAAAATTGTACTCGCGTACAGTACTTAAGTAAAATGAACGTACGTAGTTACAATCCATCACTGTGTAAAGGCTGTTATTATTGTTGTGTTATTTGTGAATTTGTATTCATGAGTACACTCCACATTGAGATTAAATTGCTGAAGAACAGCCTGTTGCTGTAATATTTCTCACATGCATGCGTTTGCCACAATCATGAAATGCGTCGGACTCACATTCCGTTCAACAGAGTGCGTCGAGTGTGATTGGAGAGAGAGAAAAGGATAATAGGCCTTCAGACTATGGATATTTCCGCACCCAGCCGCTGTCTTTTGTTATGTCGCTCTCAGTGGAGGTGGACTCGGGGAGGAGGCCTGCGGAGCGGTCAGACAGACAGCCGACGGACAAGGAGACCCGGGCGGTCACTGTCCTACAGGCCGCCTTCAGAGGACATCTGGCACGGGAGCTCCTCAAAGCTTCCAAACCTGGTAGAGAGAGAGAGAGAAATGCACGCACGCACGCACGCACACACAGACAGACTCTGTCCAGAGGCAATATGCAATTACAGTCCATTCATGCAATTATTATCCAAACCAAATGACAATAATTTATTTGGAATTGCTTGCGATTATGAAAAGACATCGGGCTGGGAGGGGATAATAGAGGATTCAGATTATTAAGAAGTTTGAATTACCTCGAGGTAAAATTCTATTTTTACTTTGGATTAAAAAATATTACAATAGGTTGTAATCTTTACTCGCATAGATTATTATTAGTTTGTGTAGTCTACATCTATCCCATAGCCTGGAGGGACGATTGCCAAGGCTTGGTGATAACCATAGACATAAGAGACACTGTAGGGGAGAATGGGCTAAGATGAGCTTTTTGATTGTTTGATTGAAATATTTATTAACAGTTTGTAGAATTACAGTACATTTCAAGCACAAACTCAATACAAAGACTGTTAACTGTGAGTGGACGACCCAATTAAGCATTACACTTGTTTACAACAGGGTCCACATTGTTCAATTCATCAAAACATTTAGAGACATACAAATAGACACTTCTATGTAGTTAAAGAACAGAACAGGAATTCATCATAAATAAGTAAGTTGAACCACCCCCTTTATCTAGAAAACTAGAAAACGGTCTTGTCATGTGACCTTAAATCTAGTAAGAATCCATCATTTACACCTGGCTGGGAGGCATTCTTTTACAGTTTCTTTTGTTCTTTTTTTTGTTTTTGGTCAGTCAAAGTAAGATTTCAGGTCAGGTAAACTGACCCAGGCCAGGTCTAACATTTAATATCATACACATACATGTTGGTGATTTGCCAATTGAATAATTTAGCAAAGAAATTGTCTGAAGTAATATTCTAGTAATTTGTTCTAAAATGGTGGCTGTGGGTCACTTGACTTGGATCAACTTACCTGGGGCAATTTGAGCTACATCACCACTTTTAGTTTTGAATAAGTCATATTTTTATGGCCCTTTGTCACAGATGCTTACTCATAATTTCAATTGATAGAAGACACACTGAAACAAGCGTAGATCTTTAGATTTGACAGCCATCTCATTTTGCCTGGCTTCTAGACCAGGACAACTTAAGTAAAAAAGCTCTCCCTACATTCACATATTAATCTCAGTATGCACACACTCATGTAGATTCCAGTCCAAATGCACTTCCCTGTCAACAAGCAATATGACAGAACCTTTATGATAATCTAAAGCCACAAAATTAGACAATTAGCCCTGCAAGAACTAAGGGTAAACTGACTGGGTGTGCTATGGATTGGCCATCTTTATTGTTACTGCAATACCTGCTGGTGTAGAAAGTGCAGCTTTGTTGATGTGGGATGGCAGTTCGCATGGCTTTTTACAGTACAGTATACCGTATATTACCAAATAACAGCCCATGCTCAAATAACCGCCCAGCACCAAATAACGGCCCAGGTTCCGACACCATTTTGCGTAATAACCGCCTCCATCAAATAACCGCCCTCCTCTATATAACGGCCCATGGGCCGTTATTTGCAAACTTAATCAGCCTCAGCCCTCATTTATATTATTATATGCGTGTTCACCGTGTTGAGTTTGCAAATCTCCGCACGCCACTCGATCATTTCACAACAGCGCAACACCAGTCCTCCATAAACTAAATCTAGGCTATAGTTTCACAAGTGCCTCCTATGCACAACCAATTGTTTTAATGCAAAGTGGTGTATATTCGGTTTAATGTTTATTGTCATCCGTGTATCACAATCTACAAGCTCCAAGTGTTGCATGATAGCACTTTGTGAGCTTGCAGAGAAGAAAAAAAAAGAACCCTTTTCGGTGCGCGGCGTGCGCCAGCCAGGTCCTCACAAGTATAGTACTATAAAACACCTCGGCGCAACAAAAAAGTTGATATTTAAATCGTGTTATTCTCGGTCAATTTTCAACTGATTGTTCTAATTCCAAATGGCCTATAATCCGTGAAGTGTAAATTGGGTGAAAATCTACCGGTACGTAGGCCTACAGTTTATAATGAAATCATGTTTGTCCGCTGCTTCCCCATGCTCAATCAGAACATGTAGTGGTTACACCTGTGTGTTGATACGCTCCCTCTTACAATTAAATCAAAATGCATTGCATGCAATGTTTATTGTTTACCATACAAAAAAAAGATGACTGCATGGAACTGTATGTAACCAAATGATGGCCCGGTGCAGACCGGTGCAAAAAGCCGTGGCCGGTGTGCAAAGAAATAGCAGATCTACAAGCTCACAATGCGTCGAGCCTCGGTGCGTTGTGAGCTTGTAGGTCTTATATTGATGCACTAAATTGGAGGAGGATGATGAGTATTGGTAGCATTGAGATTGCTACAGTCCCACAAGTTTAGTTCCCACAATTATGTTTTTAACAATTCATATTCTACAACATTTCCAAATGTATTTTTTTTTTTTTTTTTGCGGCTTACGCCTTTTATTGATTTTTGAAGGGACAGACAGTAGGCTGACAGGAAACGGGAGAGAGATGGGGGGATGACATGCAGTAAAGGCCGTGTCGGGTCCGGGAGTCGAACCCGCGGCACACTGCGACTGGATTACCAGTCCGGTGCCCAGACCGTTACGCTACGGCCTGGGCCTCCAAATGTATTTTTACCCCATTTCCAGGCCTATGCATTCATGAGGATATTGTATGCTATCAATCCCCCCAAGCAAGACAACATGGAAAAAAGAACAGATGTAAAAAAGTAACTACGTATATTGTTAGGTTGTTATTTATGAAATGATATCCAAACATTTTAATTCCAAATTAGCTTTTCTATGCCTGTATTTTAAAATTAAAAATAATTCACTGAATTTCATGGCGGTAGGTCCTGTACAGTATTAGTATGTTGTTTTGTACAGTATACTTGTAAACGCTTTACTGTATGTAGCCTACTGTAGCTTTGTTTTTTTTATTAGTAATACGGTAATACCAGTTCCAAACAATATTTGCACTACATGTTACTGTATGTTACTGTATGTATATACTGAAACCAAATAATGGCCTTGTGCAGGCCGGTGCAAAAATAAATAACAGCCTATGGCAAATAACGGCCCGGCTCCTTATAACAGCCTGGGGTCCGAATTGATTTTGCATATTAACGGCCCGGGCTACTATTTGGTAATATACGGTATGTATATACAACTCATATCGACATGTTTTTTTTTCCAGTTTTTTTTCTCTAAATTAACGCCTCACTTCATCATACATACAACAGTGTCGCACAAAAGTAGTGACATTAGCAGATCTAAAAGCTCACAACGTGCCGTGAGCTGGTAGATCTGCTATTTTCAATATTATTTTAATATTATTATTAAAAAGGAGGCAGGGATATAGACTGCATCCGTAGGCACACTCGCACGCGCGCACGCACACACACGCGCGCACACACACACGCACACATGCGGTGTGCACTGAGAATTAGCCCATGGCATGTGTTGGGCCTCTGGGCAGAAGGAGGAATAGTTATTGATGAGACTGCCACTCTTCCTAATACACCCTGACAGGTGAGGGGGTGGCCAGAGATGAGGAGCACGCACATACACACACACACACACACACACACACACACACACACACACACACACACACACACACACACACACGTATTACTATACTTGTGAGGACATCAAAAGTTTAGGAGGCAATTTTATGAATGGAATTTTTAACCTTAACCTTAAAATGTGCTGCGCACAAAAAGACCTGATCTGCACAGTGTACAGGGCTATGCATTGTGAGCTTGTAGATCAGCTATTTTCAGCACACAAACATCGGGCATAATTCTAACCCCTAAATGTCTCATTTCTCTTGTGAGGAAGTCCAGGAAGATGGGTCCCCACAATGTATTTTTCTCAAATTCTTGCTGAATCAAAAGTCCTTAAAAAAATTACCCAAGTAAAACAGTTGCAATCATAATTATGTACAGGGCTCACACACAGGCTCACAATGCGTCGCATTGTGAGCCTGTGTGTGAGCTTTTCAGAAGATTATTATACAATGAGTACTTTTACTTTTATCAGTATTTTAAGTACATTTTGATGCCAATACTTGTGTACTTTTACTCAATTACATTTTGAATTCTGGACATTTACTAGTATTTCTCTATTGCAGTGCTTGTTCATAGGATGTTTTTTTGAAGGGCTACTATAATACTGTACAGTATATATATATGTTTAAACACACACGCACGGACGCATGCACACACGCACGCACTCATGCACACGTGGTTGAGCGCACACACACACACACACACATGTCACACATATTCTAATCAAAATGAGCTTCACTGACATTCATTTCATCATGCAGCAATTGCAGCTTTTAGAAAATGTCATCCGATGACATATGATCGCCTTCCGCAAAGCGCCGCACACTAAGAAAAATCAAAACAATTTGGAAGCCATCTGGGGAACAAAATAAATTGGCCCATTGTTATCCGAGCTGACAAAAGCAATGTATGGCAGATGGCTCATTCCCCGGCTCTCTCTGCTCACTGCACCTCAATGACCTGTCAATGACCCATCATCTCTCTCTCTCTCTCTGCCTCAATACCTCTTTGTATATGTATCTCTCTCTCTCTCTCGTCCTGGCTCTCTCCTATATCCTCTGTCTCATCTTAACGCATTAAGACCCGGAACGTATCTTTTATTTTTAAACTTTTGAATATATCACATAACATTTTTAACTCAAATCTTTGCTTCTTGGGGGGTCCCTGGAACGACTTATTTTGAGGTGGGGGTCTGCGGCCAAATACATATCATTCTGTGGGTCCGTGCGTGCCATGAAAGAGTTTGAGAACCACTGATTGTGCTTTTCAGAAAAACATTTTGTAGAATCGGATCTCGGGTCTTAATGGCTTAAGAGATGATAGGGTTTGTTTTTCATCTCTGCGTTGCTGGCCTTCTCAGACCCCCATAATGGGTTCTATTGATTTGGAGAAGTGATCGTGTGAGGAATGAAGTTATAGGGAGCGACGACGAGACCGGGTTGAGGCGTGGGGCCTCCACATGGTTCAGACCGGTTCAGACCGGGTTGAGGCGTGGGGCCTCCACATGGTTCAGACCGGTTCAGACCGGGTTGAGGAGGGGGGCCTCCACATGGTTCAGACCGGTTCAGACCGGGTTGAGGCGTGGGGCCTCCACATGGTTCAGACCAGTTCAGACCGGGTTGAGGCGTGGGGCCTCCACATGGTTCAGACCGGTTCAGACCGGGTTGAGGCGTGGGGCCTCCACATGGTTCAGACCGGTTCAGACCGGGTTGAGGAGGGGGGCCTCCACATGGTTCAGACCGGTTCAGACCGGGTTGAGGCGTGGGGCCTCCACATGGTTCAGACCGGTTCAGACCGGGTTGAGGCGTGGGGCCTCCACATGGTTCAGACCGGTTCAGACCGGGTTGAGGCGTGGGGCCTCCACATGGTTCAGACCGGTTCAGACCGGGTTGAGGCGTGGGGCCTCCACATGGTTCAGACCGGTTCAGACCGGGTTGAGGAGGGGGGCCTCGCCTCTGCTGCTTGCACATGGTTCAGACGGCGGTTCAGCGTGAACCAGATGACCAAACGCCTGTCTCTCCAAAGAGAGCACTTACTGTAGGCTACACAGAAATACAATTCTGCAACATGTGCATGAGCGAGCACGCACGGACGCATGCATATACATACAAATACTGTACATGCATGCACACGCATTTAGACATCACTAATGGAAGACGGTGTGGCCGTGGGGCCGATCTGCCGGGGAAAAAAGTTCAGGTATCATCTTCTTTCTTTCCTTTCGGTCAATGGCAAACGAGAAATGTCGCTGAATTGCTGCATTCGGTGATTCAGACCCTGATCTAGGTCAGCTATAATAATGATATTTTCATGTCTTTGACTTCAAGGTGCCTTGACTGTCCATCTTTTATGGATGCCACATGCTTCTCTCTCTCTCCGTGTGTGTGTGTGTGTGTGTGTGCGTGTGTGTGCGTGTGCAACGTTTGTCCAGGCACGAAGGAGAATCTCAGTGCATCTCAGACCCTTGCAGAAGTGTGGCAGAGTGTTGAATCGGAGGCAGAGAGACACGCCACGTCCCTATTATGGTAAACCATGCATAAACATTTCACAAATAATCAGTAGTGGAAAGTACTTTTACTTAAGTATAATTGTGAGGTATTTGTACTTTACTTGAGTATTTCCAATTACCCAATACTTCTACTTCTACTCTTCTACTACATTTATTTGGCAGCTTTAGTTGCTATTACTTTGTAGATTTTGATTATTATTACAGAACCACTTCAGCTGTATACGTTTCGGCCATTTGAAAACAGCCGATCTACAAGCTCACAATGCGTCGCAATCTGGTATTTTCAAAATATCTGTATACATTTGAAAACTTGAAATGAGACATTCTGCACAAAGACTACTTTTCTTCTACGTTTGGTTCTTTGAGTACATTTTGAAGCCAGTACTTTTACTCGAGTAAAATGTTGAATTCCGGACTTTTACTTACTTGTAAACAAGAGTATTTCTACATTGCAGTATTGATACTTTTACTTAAGTAAGAAATGTGAGTACATTTTCCAACCACTGCAAATAAATAATTGTAAGGAAAATGAAGCCACATTTGTGCACAGTGATTAACCCTGAATATTGATAACTGTCCGACTGTACCAACTACCAGTTTGTGCAGCATTTTCTAACTGGACTAAACTAAAGCAGCTCATCATAGTGTAAAGTAGCCCCTCCGTGTCCGTGGCGCTCTGCAATTTCATGTCAAGGACCCCCAGAATTATCCGTATTTGGCCGCCGACCTCCATCTGAAAATATGTTGTTCCAGGGACCTCCCTGAGTTAAAAACGTTTTCCAAATTTGCGCCACATTTTCACGATTTTTCAAAAATAGCAGACCTACAAGCTCATAGCGCGCCACTCGGTGGCGCGCTATGAGCTTGTAGATCTGCTATTTTTCAATAGCTAATTTATAACATAATTTAAAACAACAAAAGGTGTTCCCGCCCCAAAATGGGTTAAGTAACCCTAATTGCACCATGGCTTCGGTACACACAGGCTACGTATATATATATATACACCACACCAGTTGCCGTTTGCTGCCTGCCTCGCAATGGCATCCGTTTAGCCTCCCCTCTTTCACCGCGTGCCCAGAAATCTGCCCTCCTCTCCCGACGGCTTCCTGTAGGAGGGCCAGAGACGGGGAGTATTTTTCCACGTCGTCTTCCATCTTTTTTTTTCCCCCGGTGGTACCATCTGCTGTTTATCCTGTCCTCGCTCCAATCGGGGGCTATAGCGGCGTCTGCTGAATGACCCGCCGCCTGGGGAGGCGCGCGAGTGAGCAGGCGCAGGTTGTGTGTGTGTGTGTGTGTGTGTGCTCGCGCGCATGTGCACTGGTCAACAGAGGCATCCACTCTGCTCTAGATCAGAGCGGAGCCATGAGGTGTGTCCATTCTCTTCGGTCCATGTCCACGTTGATAAAGCCACATCTTTTCAATGTCCAGCTCCGCGTGCACGTGCCAAGGCTTTGGCCTTTGGTCAGAGACGGCTTTCTGTTCCAGGATTTCACACTGGATTTAGAATATATATGGTATGACGTAAAAGGTTTTACCCACTATAAGACCTGTGTCACCGAAGCCTTTAACCCCTTTAAACATTATTTTAAACATTAGCTGTATAAAAGCAGATATATTTAAGCTCATAGCTCATTTAAGCTTTAAAAAACAAATCATGTTAAATAAGAACTTTGTTCCGAAATAAACAAATGATCCCGGCGGTTTTGCTCAGAATCATCTGACTGCGAGAAAATGCTAATGTTACTGCCGCCGAATTGGTAACATTTTCGCTAGAAACGGACTATGAAATCTAGTCGTAAACGATACAGAGCCACCTCCCCGACAATATCACAGAGACAGTTTGTTTATTTTTGGACCACAATCCTTTTAAGATGACCCAATATTATTCTCCATAGAGAAGTTACTTCCGCAAATCGTAATGAGATCAGATTCTAAAAATGTCTTCTACATCCTGACAGTCTTCTGAAAAAGCTATGTTTCTATGTCGGTCGTTCTTCGATTTTTCAAAATTAGCAGACCTACAAGCTCGTAGCGCGCCACTCGGTGGCGCGCTATGAGCTTGTAGATCTGCTATTTTTCAATAGCTAAAGCACTAAGTACTGTATGACAAGAACGCAGGACCTAGTTCTTCTCTCCACGACCCGCCTGTGCCAAAAACGATGGAACTTGTCTTTCTTTACTTTCATTTAATCCAGCAATTTAAAAAATATATATTTGTTTTTTGCTTTTACTCACATGTTAGACAGCGGATCCGACCCACACGTGGCCGCGTGCACGCTTAATAGTCCTTTTTCTCCTCAAGATGAGACAAATTGCGATCTTTGAGACCTCATAAAAGCCGCTTCTTTTCACCTGACACGGGGGGGGGGGGGGGGGGGGGAGTTTCCATGTTGCCATGTTGCTCCATGGCAGTGTTGCCAACTCGTGACAGAAATAAGCCAACCCACCTCCAAAAATAGCCAAAACAAACCCAATAATATGACCATATAATCCTAATAAAAAATATTTGATGCATTTATCATTATAAATACTATGTATGTCTATGATAATTAATGTTTTAGTAACTTATTATACTAATAATTAGCCTATAAAGAAAAGAAAAGGATCTCTGGGAAAAAGGAAGCCAAAAGTCGCGGGAAATAAGCAGACTTGGCAACCCTGCTCCATGGAAGGAAAGAAACATGCGCAGTTGAGACCAAGGAAGCTGAACGCGGAAGTGTTGGCTGCATACAGTATAGCCCATTGTGCATGTTTCTTTCCTTCCATGGAGCAGCATGGCGTCGCCCATACGGTCTTCGTGTCTCGTCCTCTTTAGACAGTCCTTGGTGCGTGGAAGGAAGTTAAATTATTTTCACCTGACACGGGGGGAGTTTCCCCGGTGGGACGTAGTGTGTGGAAGGAAGGTTCAAGGAACATGTTATTCCAAACAGTTCCTTTCCCCTCCATCAGGCACACCGGCTGATCTATGCAAACAAAGTGATTGCTTTGTATGCAGCATAACCGCCCGAACCACACCACCTACTGAAAACATCCTGTGGCTGTGGTAGATAATTACAATTAAACCTGGAGTGAAGAAGACAGAGTTGTCCTCCTTCTCATTCACAGTGCTTCTCTCTAGAATTGGTCTGGCACAAATCAGCAACAGTGCTCATGCATTTGAAGATTCGCCAAGAAACACAAAATGTTCCCAAACAGGAGAATTTTTGGCTTTACCAAACGTATCATTCTCGGTTAATGATCCTCCTGGGAAAATACATGTATGCTTATGGTACGCTTTCTTGGCCCATTTAGACCTGCAGGCCGATTCTAAAAAGGCCTTCTAAATCCTGACCTAATTGTACGTTTTACAGCAATTACAAAACATTACAAAACAAAAATTCAAAACAATATGTTGCTAATTGCTATACAGAACATAGCAAAAACTAAAGAAAATAAATAAACATTTGATTTTGAATTAATAGCAACAACTACCCCAAAAGGGGTTCCCATCTTGAAAGGTAAAAACCCCAAAAGGGGTTCCCGTCCTAAAAGGGGAAACTCGTAAAATACAGAATGAAAAAATACTGTGTGCAAAACATATTTTTTTGCCACTCGTTCAATAGCTACTCGGCCGTACCAAACCAAACAGTTTGGTACGAAGACGTGTACAGTCTATTTAAAACTGCCCATCATGACTGCAATATCACATTCTGCCTCTTACCCAGCCCTGGCCCCTGAGTAGGCCGCCTGGCCTGTCAGAGATATGTGCTGTGCCCCTTTCTCGTTAATTATATGTCATTCAGAGGCATCATTTACAGGAACACTCAGAATAACAGAATTATTATAAGCCACAGGAGTCCCAGCTTCAAGAGTAGCCGAGTTTATGTATTAATGAGCCACGTTCTCATAGCACAGCTAAGGACCGTGGCTCTGCAGCCTAATGACACTTAAAGTGACAACGTTATGCAGATCAATCCTCACCATCTTGACTGCACAGAAACTCTCTCTAGGTGGTCTTCAGAACTGCCCTCCATCGTCACTTCCAGTCATCCCGGTTCTCCATACATCTGGCCAGCTCGTTGGTACTTTACGCTCCTGCGTCTTTCTTGCGTGCATCCACATATGTTAATGTGGGACGTCATATTGTGAATCCACATATCCACATAATGTTAATGTGGGACGTCATAATATTATGTTAATCCACATATGTTAATGGTGGACGTCAAACCCTCCACACTTGCTCTCTCTCTCTCTCACACGCTCATGTCCTGTTGTTGTTCCCGTCACACAGGTATGTGCTCAGCCACTGTGAGCAGACGACAGAGTTGTACCCCTGTCAGAAGGATGAGTGGACCAGGATCATCTTCTCCGATTACTCGGTGCCACTGCCAGCCACGGCGAGCCCCTGGGTTCTGGTCTTCAGGTTAGGGCATGAAACACACACTGCATGCAGGAGATATAGAGCGTCGCAGTCTCGCCCCCTACCAGGGCCCAGGACATGATTCTCCGTTTTCTCATAGACATTTAAAAATTTATTTATTTAAAGGTATATTCAGTGATTTCACTCAAAAAACCTTAGGTTTCGTTTTTGGCTGTGGGACCCAGCCTTTCGTCCAATCAGGATAGAGAGTCAAAAACGAAACCTAGGGGTTTTTGACCCCCAGGGGTTAACTGGGGACAGGGAGGAACTCCTTATATGGCCAGCACATAGTAGGGAGGATTATCACAACAAAACAAAAAAATAAGTGATATTTGAATTAAGTGAAATCACTGAATATAGCTTTAAAGACGTTTACGCCGCGGACAAAGCCAACTCTTGTCGTGACAAATCATGACAACAAACACAATTCTTTGGGCCGAACGAATAATTGGAAAGAAGAAAAAAATGGCAGGTTACAACACTTTTTTTGTTGTTTTTCTTCTTTGTAATTATTTGTTTGGTCCAAAATATTGTGTTTGTTGTCATGAGTTGTCACGACTCCAGTTGGCTTTGTCCGCGGCGTAACCGTCTTTAAATACCTTTTGAAATGTCTATGGGAAAAATGCATTGGGAATCATTTCCTGGGCCTGGCGTCGTCATGAAAGGGGGTGCGACTGCGACGCTCTATACTGTATGCTTGTCAAAACCTGTGCATGAAAAAGGTCATCGTTGACATTTCTCTCTCACCTTTGAACAAGGGGTTCTACTACTAACTGTACATCAATTCCTAATGATGCAAATGATCTAAACGTCCGCTTGATGTTTCTTCCAGCTAAGGGGGAGGTTTTCCTTAACCACTGTCACAAAATTGCTTGCTCAGTAGGTTCTCTGCTCTACATGTAAAGTGTCTTGAGACAACGTGTTGTGATTTGACACTTTAATGAAATGTAATTGAATTGAATTGAAATGGTGAAGCTGCTTTTGTGACTAACCAGAACAGGTTTCCAATATTTAATGATTACTTCAATATCTTCTGAACGAGCAGCAGCCGATCAGGGTGTCTAACAGTCTGACATGGCTTCGCCGTTGCCTCTCCGCTGTGTTCCAGAGAGGTGTTCCTGGTTCCTAAGAGCATGCTGCTGGTGCCTATGGTCAACTCTCCAGTGCCTTCCTGTCTGCTCCACGTCGTAGACAATGACACGGGAGTGGAGCTTCCCAGGGTCTTCAACGGAGTGGCACCTCACGTCTACGAGCCCAATGAGGTCCGTGCATGCTTTCATTCACAGCATAGTTTGACCGCCTGTCTCTGTCCGCTGGCACTCTGGGTTTCTTATTTTGCAACTTGAAAAGATTGGCATAACACCGATTAAGTGTTTACCTTCAGCAAAGACTTGCGCCTAACCTGGCATTTTGCAGGCTTGTTTTAGATGATGAGTGGAATGTCAAAAGTGCATGTTGTGGTAAAAGATCATCGTTTCCCTTGGGACACGTCGTGAGTCGTCAATGCTGGGGCTGGTGTTATCGATTTTGGGGTTGAAGAGGGCAGAGGTCACACACGGCATTCTCACCCGCAGACATGAGACAAATCGTAAGAAGGAGCTTTGCTGTCAATAGTTACTTGCATGTCTCTCTCTCTGTGTGTGTGTGTGTGTGTGTGTGTGTGTGTGTCTCTCTCTCTCTCTCTCCCTCTCTCCCCCCCCCCAACCTCGGTAAGAGGGAAAACGTCTTGTCATGTCTAAATGTCTCTTTTAGTTTGGTTATACTTTCGTGGCAGAGATGAAGACACCTGAAGTGCCTCTCGTTGGCGCCAAGTGGAGGATGCGCCTGATTGGCTCACGGGAACCGCTTCCAGAACTGGCCCGTGAGATTCCGCTCAACAACTTTGCCGTGAAGGAATTCAGGGATTACTACATTCCTAACAGCAACAACATCATATGTCGGTAAGACACAGGCTCGTGCTCACATGATTTCTGACGATAAGATTCCATTTTTATTTATGTAACGGTGAACTCAATGTGCTTCACAAAAACACAATGGAACATATATTCTGTATCTACTGTACAGTATATACAGATACAAGTACAGTACCCCCCCCCCCCCCCCCACACACACACACACACACAAAATAAAGCATTCTTTTAAACTCGTTGATCCATACATTGCCATGACACATAATTTATGACCCCACCCACACATCTCATGCATACACCCACACAGGATGCATTAACACCTCGCACACACACACACACACACACACACACACACACACACACACACACACACACACACACACACACACACACACACACACAGACACACAGACACACAGAGAGAGAGAGAGAGAGACAGACTAACCATTACCCTGAGAGAATAGGAATAAACCTGCTTTTAACATATGAGGTCTTGCGTCATCAGGCGGTTTGCTCCCGAGTGTGGGACCATCATGACTAAATGCAACAGATTTAGATTTGATCATAAATACATTTGCGTTTTTTTTTAAGCAAGCAAGCTAATTTGTATGTATGGCACCAAATACAGTACTAGATGAGCTCTCTGATAGCAAGCTGCTTGATTTAATATAAACGTGCTATACCTTTAGTCCTGTGTAGTTTTATTAACACGTTCACACAGGTCGTCAGATGCTTCCATTCACCATCCTCTTAGTCTCTCAAGACAGGAATGAGATACAATTGTCATTTTAGGCAGACGCCCTTAACCAAGAGCGACTAACACTGAGCAGGGTCAACACAGGGTATATACATCAAAATAGTAATCTAGATTCATAGGTACACACACACACACACACACACTGTACACACACAGGATGTATCTGTATACATAACATGCTGCTTACATGTACAGTATTACGGGCACTCCTCCTACCACTCTGAACATTTCCAACAGCTATTGGGTCAAGGTCACGGGGGACCAGGTGGGAACGGTCCAGTTCCAGACGTCCAAAGCAGACGCGCTGGTCCGCCTGTCCGTCTTGGACCAGGAGGAGGAGCTGGTGGCCAGCACCACCGGGACGGGCCACGTGCTCCTTCCCGTGGTCCGCTTCCTGGCGCAGAGCGGTGAGCAGTCGCACGGTTCTGTCCACAGCACACAGCGACGTGAAAGAATCGTGAAAATAAATATTTTCACGATTATTTTCAAAAATAGCAGACCTACAAGCTCGTAGCGCGCCACTCGGTGGCGCGCTATGAGCTTGTAGATCTGCTATTTTTCAATAGCTAAAGCACAACATAATGCTAACACCAAAAACACACAGCACACAGCGACTGTACTAATGTCCACAGCACACAGCGACTGTACTAATGTCCACAGCACACAGCGACTGTACTAATGTATACACAGCACACAGCGACTGTACTAATGTACACAGCACACAGCGACTGTACTGATGTACACAGCACACAGCGACTGTACTAATGTCCACAGCACACAGCGACTGTACTAATGTACACAGCACACAGCGACTGTACTAATGTACACAGCACACAGCGACTGTACTAATGTACACAGCACACAGCGACTGTACTGATGTACACAGCACACAGCGACTGTACTAATGTACACAGCACACAGCGACTGTACTGATGTACACAGCACACAGCGACTGTACTAATGTACACAGCACACAGCGACTGTACTGATGTACACAGCACACAGCGACTGTACTAATGTTACACAGCACACAGCGACTGTACTGATGTACACAGCACACAGCGACTGTACTAATGTTACACAGCACACAGCGACTGTACTAATGTACACAGCACACAGCGACTGTACTAATGTTACACAGCACACAGCGACTGTACTAATGTCCACAGCACACAGCGACTGTACTAATGTACACAGCACACAGCGACTGTACTAATGTTACACAGCACACAGCGACTGTACTAATGTTACACAGCACACAGCGACTGTACTAATGTTACACAGCACACAGCGACTGTACTAATGTACACAGCACACAGCGACTGTACTAATGTACACAGCACACAGCGACTGTACTAATGTTACACAGCACACAGCGACTGTACTAATGTTACACAGCACACAGCGACTGTACTAATGTCCACAGCACACAGCGACTGTACTAATGTCCACAGCACACAGCGACTGTACTAATGTCCACAGCACACAGCGACTGTACTAATGTCCACAGCACACAGCGACTGTACTAATGTTACACAGCACACAGCGACTGTACTGATGTACACAGCACACAGCGACTGTACTAATGTTACACAGCACACAGCGACTGTACTAATGTTACACAGCACACAGCGACTGTACTAATGTCCACAGCACACAGCGACTGTACTGATGTTACACGGCACACAGCGACTGTACTAATGTTACACAGCACACAGCGACTGTACTAATGTTACACAGCACACAGCGACTGTACTGATGTACACAGCACACAGCGACTGTACTAATGTACACAGCACACAGCGACTGTACTAATGTCCACAGCACACAGCGACTGTACTAATGTCCACAGCACACAGCGACTGTACTAATGTCCACAGCACACAGCGACTGTACTAATGTCCACAGCACACAGCGACTGTACTAATGTTACACAGCACACAGCGACTGTACTAATGTATACACAGCACACAGCGACTGTACTAATGTCCACAGCACACAGCGACTGTACTAATGTTACACAGCGACTGTACTAATGTACACAGCACACAGCGACTGTACTAATGTACACAGCACACAGCGACTGTACTGATGTACACAGCACACAGCGACTGTACTAATGTCCACAGCACACAGCGACTGTACTAATGTACACAGCACACAGCGACTGTACTAATGTTACACAGCACACAGCGACTGTACTAATGTCCACAGCACACAGCGACTGTACTAATGTACACAGCACACAGCGACTGTACTAATGTCCACAGCACACAGCGACTGTACTAATGTCCACAGCACACAGCGACTGTACTAATGTACACAGCACACAGCGACTGTACTAATGTACACAGCACACAGCGACTGTACTAATGTACACAGCACACAGCGACTGTACTAATGTTACACAGCACACAGCGACTGTACTAATGTTACACAGCACACAGCGACTGTACTAATGTTACACAGCACACAGCGACTGTACTGATGTACACAGCACACAGCGACTGTACTAATGTTACACAGCACACAGCGACTGTACTAATGTTACACAGCACACAGCGACTGTACTAATGTACACAGCACACAGCGACTGTACTAATGTTACACAGCACACAGCGACTGTACTAATGTTACACAGCACACAGCGACTGTACTGATGTACACAGCACACAGCGACTGTACTAATGTACACAGCACACAGCGACTGTACTAATGTCCACAGCGCACAGCGACTGTACTAATGTTACACGGCACACAGCGACTGTACTAATGTATACACAGCACACAGCGACTGTACTAATGTCCACAGCACACAGCGACTGTACTAATGTTACACAGCGCACAGCGACTGTACTGATGTACACAGCACACAGCGACTGTACTAATGTACACAGCACACAGCGACTGTACTAATGTTACACGGCACACAGCGACTGTACTAATGTATACACAGCACACAGCGACTGTACTAATGTCCACAGCACACAGCGACTGTACTAATGTTACACAGCGCACAGCGACTGTACTGATGTACACAGCACACAGCGACTGTACTAATGTCCACAGCACACAGCGACTGTACTAATGTTACACAGCACACAGCGACTGTACTGATGTTACACAGCACACAGCGACTGTACTAATGTTACACAGCACACAGCGACTGTACTGATGTTACACAGCACACAGCGACTGTACTAATGTTACACAGCACACAGCGACTGTACTAATGTTACACAGCACACAGCGACTGTACTGATGTACACAGCACACAGCGACTGTACTAATGTCCACAGCACACAGCGACTGTACTAATGTCCACAGCACACAGCGACTGTACTAATGTCCACAGCACACAGCGACTGTACTAATGTTACACAGCACACAGCGACTGTACTAATGTATACACAGCACACAGCGACTGTACTAATGTATACACAGCACACAGCGACTGTACTAATGTATACACAGCACACAGCGACTGTACTAATGTCCACAGCACACAGCGACTGTACTAATGTTACACAGCACACAGCGACTGTACTAATGTACACAGCACACAGCGACTGTACTAATGTCCACAGCACACAGCGACTGTACTGATGTACACAGCACACAGCGACTGTACTGATGTACACAGCACACAGCGACTGTACTAATGTACACAGCACACAGCGACTGTACTAATGTTACACAGCACACAGCGACTGTACTAATGTACACAGCACACAGCGACTGTACTAATGTCCACAGCACACAGCGACTGTACTAATGTTACACAGCACACAGCGACTGTACTAATGTCCACAGCACACAGCAACTGTACTGATGTACACAGCACACAGCGACTGTACTGATGTACACAGCACACAGCGACTGTACTGATGTACACAGCACACAGCGACTGTACTAATGTTACACAGCACACAGCGACTGTACTGATGTACACAGTGCACAGCGACTGTACTAATGTTACACAGCACACAGCGACTGTACTAATGTATACACAGCACACAGCGACTGTACTAATGTATACACAGCGCACAGCGACTGTACTGATGTACACAGCACACAGCGACTGTACTAATGTCCACAGCACACAGCGACTGTACTAATGTTACACGGCACACAGCGACTGTACTAATGTATACACAGCACACAGCGACTGTACTAATGTATACACAGCACACAGCGACTGTACTAATGTCCACAGCACACAGCGACTGTACTAATGTTACACAGCGCACAGCGACTGTACTGATGTACACAGCACACAGCGACTGTACTAATGTCCACAGCACACAGCGACTGTACTAATGTACACAGCACACAGCGACTGTACTAATGTATACACAGCACACAGCGACTGTACTGATGTCCACAGCACACAGCGACTGTACTAATGTCCACAGCACACAGCGACTGTACTAATGTCCACAGCACACAGCGACTGTACTGATGTACACAGCACACAGCGACTGTACTGATGTACACAGCACACAGCGACTGTACTAATGTACACAGCACACAGCGACTGTACTAATGTACACAGCACACAGTGACTGTACTAATGTATTAATGTTCGCTTCATCATTAAACCCCTTCAGGCCTGACCTCAAAATTTTAAAAGAATCTTCTAAATCCTTTTCTGAAATAAATATTTTCACAAATCTTCAAAAATAGCAGACCTACAAGCTCGTATGAGCTTGTAGATCTGCTATTTTTCAATAGCTAAAACATAGCATAATGCTAACACCAAAAGGTGTTAACCACTTTCCACCTGAAAACATTAAAAGAAAACTATAGAAAATATAGCAACAAGTGTGTCTCGAGTGTGTCACATCGCGAGACTTGTAGGCTTGTAGGTCAGCTATTTTCGGGGGGGGGGCGACCGACGTGCCTTAAGGTAATACATTTTCAATGTGAGGCGTGCCTTTGTTTTGGACGCGCGGAGAAGTTGAGGGGCGATTTCACGAGCGTATTTTCACGGACACGGTCCTGTGAAATTGTCACACGCGTGCTCATGCATGCTGAAACGGCTTAAGTGATGAACCCCCTCGATTAGTCATAATCACTGCCCTATTTGGTCCAATCCAAAATTAGTAATTATTTTCCACTTCCATGTGGTAGTACCTTCTTGTTGTTCCATTGTAAATATATCTCTGGGAGAGAATCCACACCAAAAAAAAGGCTCCATCTTGCGCCACGCTTATCCCTTATCCCTAAACTAATTTGAAAAGAACCTTTTAAAATAGTTCAACTAGCCGATCTACATCGAGACATTGTGAGCTTGTAGATCGGCTATTTGTGCTATTAGGTTTTTTTTTAATAGTAAAAAATGGCAAATAATTTTAGGGATAAGGGATAAGGGCAAGATATACTGTAGTAGCCCCCAGCGTTTTAGATGAGACGTCGATTTACAGGGATTAGATGTTAGAGATTATGTGGAATTACCAAGGAAGCCAATTATTTCTATGTTGCTGCGGTAGACTTTCCATTCATCCATTCTGGTTTGTTAGAGATGCATGTAGTCCTATTGGACATATTGTTTTATGATAGACTTTGTACATTCAAACTTTAGGTAATGCGTCATTAGGAGTGTTAGTGTTACATTAGGAGTCATATTACATTTGGTACTAGCAATATATTTACTGGCTGCAATTAAGAAGTCTAACTAGAAATTGGCTGATATCAGACGCGATAAAACGTTGATGAAAGGCTGGGTGTAATTTATGAAATCTTGTCTAATGGAGACGTTAATCTTAGCTTGGAGGCTGTCACGTGATACTTTTGGCTGGAAGCTGAGAAAAATGGATTTTGTACACAATGGTGACAAAGCCACAGCTTTAGATCCATTTCACCCATGGAAGGAAAATGGGACAATCTGCTTACCCCTCGGTTCCGCCTGTTCACTGCTTCTATAGATTGTACAGAGTGTCAAGCAGTGGGAAAGGGTAAACTGTGGACATCAATTTGTTTTGGGGAAAATACATAGATTTGTATAATCTCCTTTTTAGAATTTCAATTAATTTCTCAAACAATCTGTTTGGCTTGAATTTATTGAACCACTCGCAACACGTCTTCATAATATAAATGTTGGCATAGTGTTTATTTGATGTTTATTTTATTTTGTGTTTATTTATTTACACGAGATGGTGATTATTGGCACACCAGTGATGCGGTCAGGAGCGAGGCTTTAGCAGAGTTTGGCAACAAAGTGCCAATAATATAGGTAAAGCACACCCTCAAGTGTAATATTGTGGCTATGCAAGTTACCCATAACACGTCTACTCAATTTCATTGTAAGATATTCGATGGAAATTCATAATGTCTAATGCCAGATTTAGCCACTACGACCGCAAATGTCCCATGCAAGACTGCCAGCCTATAGCCTCTCATCCGGCTCTACTCTGCGAGACCCCGCCTCAATCGGCACAGCTGATTTTTATATTTCGATTGGGTGTGCCATCATGCTTGTTTGAGTCACGGGTAGATTGCTAATTCAACCAGTCGGATTGCTTCCTCGAAACTACCTGTATAATGTGAGATGACTTGTAAATGCAAGGCGATACAAAGGGGAACGCCGGTCAACAGCAACATTAGCTGGATTTAACCCATTTTGGTGTTTCAAGCATTCTGTTATACTTTAGCTATTGAAAAATAGAAGATCTACAAGCTCATAGCGCGCCACCGAGTGGCGCGCTATGAACTTGTAGGTCTGCTATTTTAGAAAAATCGTAAAGATGCGGCACAAATCTTTGAATAGGTATATATTCTTTCAGAGCGAACGTTTTTTCTCTCGACGTCAGGCCTAAATGGGTGACATTGCAAGTGCACAGCATGTTATGATGAGCCTCCAGGACATTCTTACCTTACTCTCACCTTGATGGTGCATTTGGTTTTCCCTGCCATGAATACACAATGTGCAGTGGGAATAGATTGTTCAAATTAAAGTGCCTCAGGGACCAGGTAAGTCTTCATCACACACACACACACACACACACACACACGCACATATGCATGCACGCACACACGCATGCACACATTGTTTAGCTGTGTTCTGACTTTCACCAAAGCCACACAGGAACCGATAACAGCACATTCACTTTGTTGTGAAGCGAAACGACAACATTCTCACTTTGCGGTCAACCCTGAATCCCCTGAATACGTGAATACATTTAGCCCTATATACTCCTCCTATTACCTGGGCTGGCAGCCAACCTGCTACTCAAACTGGGCTACAGAACCACAAGTTCATCCCGCTGGCCTCATTTCCCCTGCTGCTTAAAACCACACGGGTGTACCTACATTATTATGATTGATGCCCCCAACCACCAGATATGTCTAACTTGATATTAATCAGCTGGGATCATGGCCAAAAGGATATTTTTTGGGGGCTATAAAGCTATGGATTTGTAGATGATGCCTCACATGATACGACGGTTAAAGCAACAGATTCTGACATACAGATAGATAAGATTAATATCGGTATGGGAGGTTTGCTCGGTGATCTCTACCATGCAAGCTGTGATCGGCAATAGATCAGACGTAAAATACACTAAAGCTAAAGTCTAGTTTTTTCTTTCTTGGGTAGCATTTTTGGTGAACCCCTTTTGGTGTTTTAAACATTAGGTTATAATTTAGCTATTGAAAAATAGCAGATCTACAAGCTCATAGCTTGTAGGTCTGCTATTTTTGAAAAATCGTAAAAATGTGGCGCAAATCTTTGAATATTTATTATGTCAAAGTGAATGTCGTGAAAGACGGCCACATTTTGCATAGGCTGCTCTCCTCCTCAACCTCAATGTTCGACTTGCGTTTCACTCCCATTATCCCTATCAGTGGCACCCCGCGGAGGTCCGAGCGTTGAGGAGAAACAGAGCCAAGAGGGGGGACCCCCCTCAGCCCAGGACAAGGGGGTCAGGGCGACAGGCGCCCCCCAGGGTGGAGAAGGGCAAGAGGGCACGGCCGGGCAGCCTCTCACGGAGACGGTATCACTGACGGATGTCTGCATGGTATCTGCTGTCACTCGCTGTCCAGTCTCTCTCTGTCTCTCTCTCTATCCACTGCACACCCACTCGTTTAGACATCTATTACTCTGTTCTCTTCCCATTCTGACGCACACACACACACACACACACCAACCACATCTGCATGATTTGTTGTTATCATTATCAAATTTCACTGCAGTACCGTGTTGTGTGTACTGTGTGTTCATGCTAAGCCTCTTCGGCGCTGTTTACTTGTCTCAAATACGACGCCACAGAAAAGAAAAAGAAAAGTGTGGCGGCATCGATGTTGATGCGATCGATTGCGTCAGATCTCGTAGATCAGGACGAACTCGAAGCGAAGCACTATTGATCAGGATTTACAGCGCTTAGAGCCCTGAGTCAGTGATCAAGGCACTCACTGCATGAGCTCATACTAGATATACAGTATTGATGCTCAACACCTCCATGGCAAACAGACTGGAATGGAGAGTGTGTAAACACACATGCACGCACACACACACCTACTGTACAAGCTCACATGCACGCACGCACACACCTACTGTACAAGCTCACAACGTATTGCGATGAGTTGTGATCTAGATCTCTAGATTTGGGGGAATTATTGTCAAATAAGAGGAGCGAGGATTTTTGAAGGACCACTTCACCACTTTTTAACCTATCTTCATATAATTAGTCCTCGTTTAATAATCATGATAAAATAGCACCATTTCCCCCCCCTACTCTGTCTGTGTCTCATTGGAGGGCTGTGGGCAGTTCAGAAACCCGTCCACCAGTGACATCATCGATGGGGAATCAAAGCTAATGGAAACGGCAGGCTTTTTTTATCCCTGAAAAGTTGCAGTGCGAAAATGGAAGCCAAATGAAAGCCTTTTTTATTTATTTTTAAGAAAGAAATCCGCCTAACGATGATGTCATTGGTGGACGGGTTTCTGAACTGCCCACAGTCCAATGAGACACAGATCGATTAGGGGGAAAATTGTGGTATTTTATCATGATTATTAGTGAGGACCAATTATATGAAGATATTGAAAAGTGGTGATCCTTTAACCCATTCTGGGCGGGAACCCCTTTTGGTGTTTTAAAGCATTATGTTATACTTTAGCTACTGTAATTGTATATGCTATACTTTAGCTAATAGCAGATCTACAAGCTCATAGCGCGCCACCAAGTGCAGCGCTATGTACTTGTAGATCTGCTATTTTTGAAAAATCGTGAACATTTTTTCAGAGTTTCCGTTTTTTTTTTAATATCCCACGATTTTGTAACCCATTTTTCACCCCTGTGTCAATCATCTAATGTGATCCTGGGCTCTACACACCCTCCACCAACCTAGTCCCCATATATGGGGGACAAGGGGAGAGCAACGGACTTGAACTCATGCTTCCTTCATGCCTGAGTGTCCAAGTTGCTCCTTTACACCTGACAGGGAGGAGTTTCCCTGGTTGGACGTAGCGCGTGGAAGGAACACGTTATTCCAACCAGTTCCTTTCCCCTCCATCAGGCGCCCCGGCTGGCCAGGGGGAGGCAGTTTAGTGACCAGGATTACTGATTACTGGTTTCAGTTTTTAACTCAAATCGTTGCTTCTGGTGGGTCCCTCTGGAACAACATATTTCCAGATGGGGGTCGGCAGCCAATTACAGATAGTTTTTGGGGTCCTTTAAGGTAGTTATAGGAGCTACTGTAGGTCATTCTAAAGTTACAAACTAAAATTGGTCACATAATTAGACCATAGGCCTATAATATTATTATAGATCAGTACAGTTTACAGTAGTGTCACTCACTGATTATGTAAGCCACTGTTTTCTGCATGTCCTTCACTCCCTCTAGTGGAGACTGCTGTTACAGTCTGAATGTACACAGTGGTGGAAAGTAACTAAATACATTTACTTAAGTTTCCCCAGGTCCATAAATACATGGTGCAGGCCGAGGTCCTTTCCAAGAGCTGGACCCTGCACGATTCTGAGCTGGCCTTCGTTCACACGCTGCTGAAAAATGAATCAAAAGGTACATAACTTCATAGAGGGGCCCCTGCTGCACTCCGTATCTACAACAACCCACATTGAGAGTCACCTGAGAGAAAGTCAATTCTCTAGAGATCAAATGAGAACCACTGTCTACTATTTTTGTGCGTGCGTGCGTGCGTGCGTGCACGTGCATCAACTCTTGATATGTTGAAACTTTGATGAGTGTTACACTGTTACTGATACTCATATTTATGCAATGCAAATATTCTCACGATGGGCCCTGGCGTCGTTTTTTCCGCTTTCCTTGATTTTTTTCATATTGCATTTAAATTATTCCCATTGAGTTCTAAATGGCTTTCGCTATCACGTTCGTTATCAAGAAGATAACCCCGAAACGTGGCCGATACTATAAGTGGGCATCGTCTGGAGCTGTGAGACACATACAGTGCTTGTCCTCTGCCTCTGCTCGCCAGGGGCCCGTAATCACAGGCCTAATGTCCTCTGCCTCTGCTCGCCAGGGGCCCGTAATCACAGGCCTAATGAAAAAACAAATGAATACAGCTGCTTTTTTCAGATCAAAGTATGATGATGTGCCCGCTGGAGGCGATATGCCCCCCCCCCCCCCCCCCCCCCCCCCCAACCACTGGCATAAATTGGATCGATTGAAAAAATCGGGGGCCTTTGAAATGGATGAGATTTTCTGAAGGAGCTTTTCATCCGTTTCAGAGGGCATGGATTAATTGTGCCGCCGGTACGTCTGCTGATGTCGAAAGAGGTTGTTTGCGAGGGTGACAATTTGCATGATTGCCGCCGGGAAAAGGCCGGCCGGTCCTTTGTCATTAGAATTCTCATTGTCTTTCTCCTCAATCCCACGGCGCTGACAATAGAGCCCTCTATTTAGCCATTCAGTTTGCATGCCAGGTCTGACTGTGTGTGTGTGTGTGTGTGTGTGTGTGTGTGTGTGTGTGTGTGTGTGTGTGTGTGTGTGTGTGTGTGTGTGTGTGTGTGTGTGTGTGTGTGTGTGTATTTTTGTGTGTGATGAGACCGCTTTAAATGAACATTTTATGAAGTGGATGTCCATGTGTTGAATATAGATTGATTTGATGTGTAGGCCTATGTATTTACATTCATAGGAATGGTCGGTGTGAGTTGAACAGTAGAGAATGGGGTTATATTGAAATATGGTGGAAATACATTCATTTTACTTAAGCACTGTACTTTTACTCCTACTCCACTACATTTCAGCAAATATTGTACTTTTACTCCACTACAATTATTTGACATTTTTACTTTAGTTACTTACGTAGTGACGCGTTCGGTAGGATTTTGGCTTATTTGGTCACCATCTAGCATCTAGTAGGATGCTAGGCACCTTGGCTGCCTGTCTGTAGTTCGTACGTTTGCTTGTCAGTGATGCTGGTGTGTCCACTGTCACTGCAGTACACCATCTTCCATCTCCTATCTTTGACTTCACTTCTCACAACTCTTCTACTCTATGGCTCTGGATCGAATGTTCGGTGTTCTGATCTGATAGCCGCCTCCCCTCCCCTCACGTCAAAACAGTTCTCAATGTTTACATCTTACTTGACGAGAATACATGTGGACATATCCTTATGGAACCAGGGAGAGGGGGGGAAACACCACGAGAGTGACGAGTGATCAGTCAAACATGTTTTCTTTCCGCAGTAAATACATAATCTGTCTGTATGCGATCTGACCATTATTATTTTGATTACACTGTCATGCTCGTTTGAGGACAGGTAGAGAGCAGAGCATACATGTGTTTGGGAATGTTGCTGAAGGTTATGTTGTTTTGTCAGCTGACACCCAAATCAAATAAACCATACAGCGTGTTTTTAATTATTTGATAATTAAGCAGCAGCCTACTACTATAGCCTACTAGCCTAAGGCAGGAAAATGGCAACCAGAATAACCCGTTCTGAGCGAAACTCCTCCCTACGCTCTGGCCCTATACAAGCTCATAATCGCATGATTTGCATCACGACACATTGTAGCTTGTAGATCTGCTATTTTCAAAAGATCTGTTTCTGCATTTGAAAACTTTAAATGAGACATTCTGCATAATGACTACTTTCCACTGTTTGTACTTTTAAGTACATTTTGATACCAGACTCACTGAATGTATTGAATACTATTATGCCATGTCATGTGTAGGCCTATATTTTTGGTGTGACTGTGCGTTTGTGTGAACGTATTGTGTCCAACCACCCATACTGTATGTCCACGTAGCCCCTCCTCTGTTTTTTTCCAATAAGATGGTGAAAGTGGGTCAATAGGAAATCAAATGAAGCTGCGGCTCTTGCCCCCGGTGTCCAGGGAAATATCTTGGCAGGAGAGTGAATTAATTTCACCCAGTTTAAATGTCTCAGCGGTGAGGCTGTGGCCTTGATCATGCTCTGTCCATGCAACGGAATATACAAGTTCTCCACACCAAGTCAAGCTTTGATGCCTATACTTAACAAGCTTTCATTTGCAATGAAAAGACTGCCTGCTTTGCAGATGTTTGCATGGCTGCATGCAGAATTATACAATTACAGCGACTTCTGCACTATGCTTTTACAGTAACCACCTTCTGATCCTTGTTGTTTTTTTGTTGTATATTATGCTCTTGTCTTCCCTTCTCCATCTCCATAATCGGGGACACCTTCATAATCCCAAAATGGTGTTACTGTTTTCATGGTGAATAACAGTTGTTGTCTTTCAGCATGAGTCACAGTTACAGTAGCCCAAACGATCAGATAATGTGGTCCAAAACCCCCCCTTCAGGCCGTGACCAAAAACATTTAGACATTTAGATATTCGCCCAGGACACAAACTATAGTGAAAATAGCAGATCTACAACCTCACAACGTGTCAACGTGTCGCAAATAGTTACTGTATGCGCTTTGTTAGGAATGTTTATTGAAAATGCTTATGTTATACTAATTAAAAACTAAATGTAGGAAACCCAAAACTAAGGGGACCCATAACATGACCCACTGCTTGGGAAGCGGTGAGCTAAATGATGCGTTATCATACTGTAGGTGTACACCAGAACACATGGACTGGACGGCTGGATTGAATCCATGTACACTTTGTGCAGTCAAATGTAACTACAAAGTGCAACACCGCCATCTAGCACTAACCCTTCCACACAGCACACGTTTGCTCTGTCTCCCAGTGTGTGCAGTAGTTGTACTTACATGTGTGTCTAACATTAGTGCTGTTCATGCTGTTCT
Organism: Protomyctophum parallelum; assembly: GCF_964188405.1. NCBI lineage: Eukaryota > Metazoa > Chordata > Actinopteri > Myctophiformes > Myctophidae > Protomyctophum > Protomyctophum parallelum. The sequence goes on along the minus strand of NC_139717.1, from coordinate 16,028,244 downwards.
GAATTAGATTTCACAACATGATAGATTCCATGTGGGTTTTACTCACTTTCAACCTGCACCTCTACTGTATGTTGGGCATGTTATTGTCAAAAAAATCTTAAGAACAATTGGCTTAGCTTAGCATATAATGACTTAAGAATTGGTTTTGGCACTTCACATTGCAATTCCTCTGAATTGTACAAAACTGTAGGTTGGGACTTTTTTATATAATGATTACATTAAGAGTTAAGAGAGTAAACTGTAGGGATTCCACTAGAACGAAGGGAAGAAATGAGACACTGCAGTAGTGTTGATGTGTTGATGACAGCAAATTTCGAGTCTTTTGAATAAAATGTATTAGTTTTAGTCATATTTTAGTCATTTGAAATGCTTTACCTTTAGTGAAGTCTAATACTAGACGACTAAATTTAAGATTTTAGTCTACTAAATCTACAGTTAATCGACTAAAATGTATTTTGTGGAGCTTTTGATGCCGCGACACTGCACTGCAGAAAGAGTGACTGCCTACTGGCGCCGTAATTTGGCACTGCACTGCGGCGACATGGACTAGGGCTACGCTTGCATGCGGGCCCTTTGTCTAAGACAAATTTCTTCCTCGGGAGACTAATAAAGTATATCTCAGATCTCATCTCACTGTCTGTGTGAAATGTACAGCAGGTGGGGACAAGCCAGAGGAAGTGACTGGTTCAGCTGGTGTTGAGACCGCCAGCAACGAGGGCCCAAGGTCTGCCGTGCACAAAACCAAAGGCAAGCTGGACAAGGAGAAGAAGAAGCCATCTGCCAACTCCAAACCTGGCTCCAGCCAGGAGACGGTAATAGAAACATCTAGCATAAAGAACTGTTGAAGCAACCAACGGCTTGTCAAACAGTGGGTCGGGACCCATTTGTGGCTTGCAGACACCTTTTTATGGGTCCCTTTGCTTGTTGTTTCCTACATTTTGTTTTTAATTATTATTATCATTTTTTTAACTTAAAAAAAAACATTCCTAAGAAAATCTAAGGTTTTCATGAATAAAATCAAAATTCAATAATATTTTTTCAGTGAAGAAATCATAAAAAATAAACTAAGACGAATCAAGAAATTCGATAAATTAGAAAGCACAAGTCAAACATAGAGATTCATCTGGCAGTTATGGTTGTGACCGATACAACAAATTCATTATTTTCAGTGGGGAACTCATGCCATTTTATTAGATCTAACAAAAGAGAAATTAGATGTTTGCCCAGGATCCAAACTATAGTGAAAATAGCTACAAGCTCACAACACAGCGTGAAGTGATACGTTGTGAGCTTGTAGATTGGTTATTTTCACTATGACACCTAGGTCATGGTGAGGGGTTGAAGGGGATGGGGGCGGAGGGCGGCACACCTTGGACGCCAGCAGTTGCTGTTGAACCCTCTTGAAGGTCTTGAAGTCAATGAAACACCGAAGATGGAGGGCGCCCACCTCGCGACCCCAGTGAAACCCTTGGCCCCTTCCGCCCACCACCAGGCCTGGCTCGGGATTTTTGTGTGTCTCTGAATGTCTTGATAAATTGAGGGCATTGGGCCCTATTGTAAACAAGTGTAATGCTTGTATATTGTTGTCCACTCACAGTTAACAGTTGTTGTATTGAGTTGTGCTTGAAATGTACTGCAATTCTGCAAACTGGTAATCAATCAATGCCCCTGTGCCCCTGAAACCTGTGAATCACCTGCCCAATGGTGGACGCCAGAGATGTCATGGAGTCTTGGATGAACTTTGTTCATTGTCACGCTAATGACAGGATCTGGTGCCACATATACCAAACCAGTAATTCACCGGGGGGACCGCATGTATTTGACAGGGTATTTGACAGGGCAATAGTCCGACATGCATCCCCAAGTCGGACTAGCGTCTGCGGTTATGGTTAGGTTAGGTTAGAAGAGGTGGGTTGTCATTTGTCGGACCAATGACTAGTCTGAACACTACTGCACCCGGAATTCACTGCACTTGCTGGTAGACATTGCCTCACCTCACCTATGTTTCTGATGGAATGAACGGATTGTAACACCCCGTCCCATTCAGGTGTGCGGTTAGGCGCAAGCTTGGCTCAGGCAGGAGGACGCCCCTTGGCTCAGGCAGGAGGACGCCCCTTGGCTCAGGCAGGAGGACGCCCCTGCCATGCAGAGTCCAAGGCACTTTGGATAATAACAGCATATCCTGTGTTTGTAAAACTGATACAATGGCATGAGTTCCCCACTCAAAATAATGCATTTGTTTTATTGGTCACAACCATAACTGCCAGATGAATCGCTGTAGTCAGAATGATCTGTTGTGCACAAAGACGGTGAGCGATCTGAATAGCACAAAGAGGTCTGTACAGTATGTGTGTCTGTCTCTATACCACAGTTAGGTCATTGATTGGGACATATTCATAATATATATACACACACCGTATTATTATGTTGTGATCTTGCATCTTGGTGTTAAAAAAAGGTGTGTGTGCGCTCGTATGTGTCTGAGCGTGTGTGCGCGCGCGTGTCCTAATGCAGCACCTGGACCTGACCAAACCTAACTGGACACTGCGTGTGGTCACTGAGCAGAGCACAGCTGATATGGTGGAGGTGAAGAGGGACACGGAGAGGAAGGATCAGATGGAGGTCATGAAGGCGTCCTGGGAGGCGGCTGAGCCTGGCCGCTCCGTCAAGGTAACCCTTGCACCGCCGCACGAGTTCCCCAGCGGCTGCGTTATAGGGCCCACCTGTGTCACCGCGCTGGAGCTGCCACAAGAACATGAGCGTTGAACCGTGAAATGAACCCGACTGTCACATGCCCACACACTGAACACGGTTGATCTCCCAACGCCATCTCTCTCTCTCTGGCACAGTCTAGCACATACATGGTCAACTGGCGGCCAACCGGGGACCACACTCGTTTTCAACATTGAACTATGTCATTAATATAACTTTTAGAGTTGTCAGAATGCTGATGTTTTTCATATGTTATTGATTGCAGCTGTTACAATTCCAAACATGCAAACATGACCCGCTTTAATTACTTCAGTCTATTGAATAGCTGAATTTAGTAGTATTAATATGTTATTGTCTTTTTTTTTATGTCAAATGTATTTAGTTCATAAAGTGAACATTACTATAACTGAATGGGTTTGAAATGAACTAAAAATGTCACTTTTTCAGGATTCTAATTCAAAAATTGCTTGTAGATCGGCTGTTTTCGCTACGACAGTATTATGCAATGTGGCCCCTCTGTCTGGAGTGAGTGTTGAAATGGAGTGGCACTCTCCATGGTCAAAGTTGCCCACCCCTGGTCTAGCGCACACACACACAGAGAGAGAGAGATCATTTCACGTTATGCCCAATGTGAAACTGTTCCCTGCTGTTTCAGGCGGCACAGTCTCGAATGAAGTTCATCCGCCAAGTCCAAGGCATGCCGAGCCATGACACGCCTGTGGATGGCACCAGGAGCGGAGAGCCCGGTACTCTAAATACACAAACAAATACGCACACACACACACACACAGACACACACCTCACACTTTAGATCCAGCTGCATCTAGATTTTTTTTACAACTTACTTGACATTTCTTGATTTTTATTTAATTGTTTTTCAGTTGCTCCGCCCCTTTCTCCGGGCACGCCTCCCAGTTCATCCAATCAAGAGCTCACTCTGCTCCAACCCAATCCCTCGCACCCGTTTGTTTCCATGGACTACACCCCGTTCATCAGGTCAGCTCTACCTCCTCTGTCTGTCTGTCTGTCTGTCTGTCTGTCTGTCTGTCTGTCTGTCTGTCTGTCTGTCTGTCTGTCTGTCTGTCTGTGTCTCTCTCTCTCTCGCTCCTCTCTTCCATTCAGCTGGAGTCATGAGAGGGATAAAGCAGAGAGATGATGATATGAGATTAGATAACGCAGCACGTTCGGCCAAGTTCCAAACCCCCATCAATTTGGACAGCGGACCACATGGTATCTTTAGTTTGTAAGCCAGTCTCTGGTTCCAACGCTGGGCTTTCTGATCTCGTGGTGGTTCCGATCTGCTCCGTGGCCGGGACCGGGGTGGTCCCCGCGCGGTGCTTCTCTGCAATAGATCCAGGCTGTGCCAATTCTGCCTGTAACGCTGGAGAAAAAGCAGCCATGAAGGAATAAGAACAGAACTGTATACGTGGTTGGAACTACAGCCTAGAGTAGAGCCAGGCACTTCTCTTTGCAGTGTATTTGTCGAACACAGTCTTTTCATTTGCGGGGGAATATAGCCAGTGTGTGCTGGCTGTATCCTAAATCCCATTGTTGAGTCACATTATGGCTAGCCTTGAGAGACTGTGTTACTGTAATCCTTAGTTGACAGGCCCGACCGTACATGGAAACGAGGAGGGTGGAGTAGAATGATGGTTACTGTGTGTGTCGTGCGTGTGTGCGTGCGTGGGTCAAATCTGATAACATTGAACTTTGATGAGTGTTACACTGTTACTGATACTCATATTTATGTAACGCAAATATTCTCATGATGGGCCCTGACGTCGTTTTCTGTTTTCAAATATTCGCAGCATTGAGTTCTAAAAAGTGTGTGCGTGGCGCTCGTTGGTTTGTGTGCCTATACTGCCTATCCAAACGTATTCTCGTGTCATTTAATTTGGGTCGCAAATACATAATTTGCAACTTGAGTGTCCCGTCCGGGCCTGGTTCTGCATGGATAAGTCTAATTGTAATAGTGACAGATGTGAAAGAGTTTAGTAGGTAAGAGGATGGATGGATGAACTCCCGTGAACTGCGTGCTCCACTTCCCTGTGGTGGCTCTACCATCTATCTGGAGCCACATGGCCGCTTGCCATGTCTTGACCTTAGATTTGACCCCGTGGCTCTCGCTCGGTGAGTGAGTGAGTGAGTCCTCCATGGAAGTCAGCATCCCACTGCTCTGAAAGTTCACCCAATAACCTACCTCTCTTGTCCTTTAGACCCCCCCCACCCACCCCCCAATGCTCCATTCCTTTCTCCATCCGTGTCCCTCTCCCTCATCGCATGATAAATGAGATGATATTTGGGTCTGTTAATTAGAGAGCTATTTCAGGACCCCGGCGGTGAGCTAGCTAACCACTCTGCTGAGATGTGGCCTCAGTCCCTCACCCCTCCATCCTGTCCCCGTGTGCGTGCGCGAGCGTGTGTGTGTGTGTGTGTGTGTGTGTGTGTGTGTGCGACTGTGCGTGTGTGTGCGTGGTCCAGCTGTTAATGGCTGCCGACACCGTGCTGTGCGTTTGCGTCCCACGGAGCAGTCTATTAGGAGCAGGTCTGATTAGAGTCCTCTCTATGCATCTCGCCTTCTACCTCTCATATGCTCCCTGCGTTTCAAACACACACACACACACACACACACACACACACACACTTGCGGCAAAAGAGGTCGCATGGGGCGATGTTTCATTAACGGGCCCAACCTCCACTGCCCTACGCTCTTCATCAAGGTCAGCTTATAGGAAATAGGTACAGCAGCTGGATTTAGCCCTGTCTAATCTCCCCTTTGAATGCCTCTGGGAGGAGGCCCACACTCTGTACACCAGTGGTTCCCTTTGAATGCCTCTGGGAGGAGGCCCACACTCTGTACACCAGTGGTTCCCTTTGAATGCCTCTGGGAGGAGGCCCACACTCTGTACACCAGTGGTTCCCTTCTCCCCTTTGAATGCCTCTGGGAGGAGGCCCACACTCTGTACACCAGTGGTTCCCTTTGAATGCCTCTGGGAGGAGGCCCACACTCTGTACACCAGTGGTTCTTTGAATGCCTCTGGGAGGAGGCCCACACTCTGTACACCAGTGGTTCTTTGAATGCCTCTGGGAGGAGGCCCACACTCTGTACACCAGTGGTTCCCTTTGAATGCCTCTGGGAGGAGGCCCACACTCTGTACACCAGTGGTTCCCTTTGAATGCCTCTGGGAGGAGGCCCACACTCTGTACACCAGTGGTTCCCTTTGAATGCCTCTGGGAGGAGGCCCACACTCTGTACACCAGTGGTTCCCTTTGAATGCCTCTGGGAGGAGGCCCACACTCTGTACACCAGTGGTTCTTTGAATGCCTCTGGGAGGAGGCCCACACTCTGTACCCCAGTGGTTCTTTGAATGCCTCTGGGAGGAGGCCCACACTCTGTACACCAGTGGTTCCCTTTGAATGCCTCTGGGAGGAGGCCCACACTCTGTACACCAGTGGTTCTTTGAATGCCTCTGGGAGGAGGCCCACACTCTGTACACCAGTGGTTCTCTGGGAGGAGGCCCACACTCTGTACACCAGTGGTTCTCTGGGAGGAGGCCCACACTCTGTACACCAGTGGTTCTCTGGGAGGAGGCCCACACTCTGTACACCAGTGGTTCTCTGGGAGGAGGCCCACACTCTGTACACCAGTGGTTCCCAAACCTTTTCATGTGTAGTAGATATGGGGTATAAAGGCACAATTAAGCTATCGCATCCAGCTATACCACATACAGCATTGGATGACATCTAATGAACATCATGTGAAGTGATTTCTCTCTTCCATACTGACACCACATGGACAAGCATGTAAGCAGAGAAGCCGGACAGATATAGGCCTACAGAGGGGTCTGCTGACCTTTTGACCCTCAAGAATGGTCTCAATTCCTGCACCAGTGGCATACTTTGTGTGCACAAAGGTACACTAAAACTGTCCAATTCCAGACATTGGCCTTCATGTTCATAGGTACAAGGAAGGAAATCTATTTGATTTGTTTCCTACAGACTCAGAGACTCAGGTCCAAGGGATACCCTTGTACCATAAAGACTTGATTCCATTTTAGATGGATTATGTATCATAAAGACTTGATTCCATATCAGCTGGATTAAGTGTCATAAAGACTTGATTGCATTTCAGCTGGATAAAGTGTCATCGCCACAGATCACACCCTGACTTTGGATGTCAAAGGTTGAATGTTCCACTCAGTCACAAAAGCATTCATTCACAATTCCTTAACCATCAATTGGGAATATGACATTCACTGTACAATAAATGTAGATTCATACATGTGTGCAGATTGTGTGTTATGTGAAATCTGAAGCCATGAAAAATGCATGCGTACACCCTTTCCCAAAATGAACTTCAAAGAAATATTGCATCACGAAAACATGTTGACGAAGTCTGGAAATGTCACGAGACATCTCAATGTCTCCATCTTGCAAAGAGAGTGACAGACAGAGTAACTGAGCCCAACGAAGAGAACTATATATATTTGGAGAGGCAGACAGAAAAAACTAGGATTAGTGGAGTCCATGAAGACCGGATGAAGGGAGAGGAGAGGAAAGGACGTCTGATGAGAGGGTCTTGGCCACAACGCTACACAGACCAGCTCCAGAAGACAGGATAGAGGGAGAGACCAAGGAGCCAGAAGGATGAGATGGGTCTACACAGACCAGCTCCCGACGCTCTTACCTGAGCGTCCCAGGCAGTCCCAGGCGATCCCAGGCACTACATCGACAAGCCCAGGGGTTATAGCCAAATCGAACCCCTGCCGCTGCCACTCCACCTCTCTCCCTCAGAAGACCGACGACCCCAGTCTGCCTCTCTCTCTCAAGCTCTCAACAAAGCCAACACTCAGGAAAGTGATTGCATTTACATCAGGTTTCTAAGTTCATGGCAAAAGAACATTACCTATCATATAGATATTTCATTATCATTTGATTTGTTTCTTCAATTCTATTTTGAACCTGTATTAACCCTTGTTTAAGAAATCGTTTGATTATTGTTCTACTAAGTTTGTCTATTAGCTTAGGTGTGGAAATAAATTGATTCATTTTTTAAAAACAAGTCTATTATTTGCTCAAGAGTTGAACTGGTTTTTGACACATGCAAAGTAAGAAAGGCTATGTAATGGAAAAGACCTCTTACCTTCAGATTCCATAGATTTATTAAGATAAAATAATAATTGATTATTTTATAATCTTTTAATCGTTATATTAGTGGTTTAACTTAAAGGCTAAATACAAATCAATCTGGTGCTTATTCCTAAGCTCATTTCACTGGTGCCCCTTCTTAAATTCAGATTGATTTTGAGTCTTAATTTTGAACTTATAATTCATATTTTTATAATTATGAATTACACTAATATAAAGTCTACCGGATTAAATATAACAGCCATACATACTACATAATGGTGCCCCGAGTGAGGCCCACCTATGGTCAAATCGACAATAGGATTTCAACCTTAAACCCTTGTTAAATCGGCTCCACACTATGACATGGAGTGAGGCCAATTTGACATCCTTGCTTTGCTGATGTGTCATCAACAAATTGTTTTTCTTTTAGTGGGTTCAACTATGAGCAATTAAACCTTGTTAAGGTACATATTGGAACTTGACGTCTCATCCAATTACCTTAACCTTAACAACCTTAAAGATAATTGATCATTCAACAGGCAGTTGAAAGTCTTGCTTGACTGTCTTAGCCTGTGAAACTTAATACCTGTGCAGCTCAGTTATTTTTAAGTCAAACTGAGTGCAAGGGTTCCCTGCATGGTCTATCTTGAGAGCTTATATCTATCAGACTCTATCCGAGTCTAACCGTCATCAATTTTGCGCAAAATCGAGTCCACTGACAGAGAAACGCAAAAATAAGCTACTGTATGCTTAATGTTAAAATTCACATTATCGTGTGTTTAGTCCACAATGTGTTTACATTAAAAACAGTCTAATTGCTTAATGTGTAAAGCCACCGTTAATCGTGTGTTAAAGTCCACTTAACGTAGTGAAGAAACGCAAAATAAGCAATTTGGTTCATATTGTGATCTTTCAATATGACCCAATCAAATAAACCACTGTAAATTAATAAATATAGGCACAGCTAACCTATTTTATTATATGTTGGTTCATTTTTGTATAAGTAAAGATAAGACAGTTAGCAACTGCGCTCCTTGTACAATGTGTTCATATTGTAATCCTTCAATATGATCCAATCTTCTTTAAGGATCTAATAAACCACTGTAAATTAATAAATATAGGCACAGCTAACCTATTTTATTATATGTTGGTTCATTTTTGTATAAGTAAAAATAAGACAGTTAGCAACTGCACTCCTTGTACTTAAAATTTTAAAGATTGCTTTCCTTGCTAAAAACCTGTAGTCTAAATTGCAAGTCAACGAAAGCCGCTCTTAAAAATTAACCCTCTGATTCTCAGTGAAAAGGGTGGACAGAATTTATGTGACAGCCACTGTCAGCTAGCTATAAACAACTCAGTGTGTTTACATTCTTTCTAGTCACGTGACTCACTCTCCAGACGGCAAACAAACAACGCCATCTTGAGTGTACCACACGTCCCTTACAAACTGCCATATTTGTGGCTGTAACATTGTGCGAGGGTTCCAAATACACCTCTCCCCCTCCTGAAGAGGGGAGGTCTATTTTTGTCTGGGACACCGAAACCCGACACACCCACACTCACATACGCACACGCACACTGCAAGAGACATCCCCTTCTCTCTGCAGCGTCTGTGTTAGTCAGTGTGCCATTCTTAAAACTATCAAAGTAATTGTCTTGATAAGATCAATCTAACTCTTGCTTGTTGACACTTCCAAACAAATATTGCATTAGTGCAATTCTTTAACTAAAGACCTATGTTTGTGGTTTAATTACTTTTATCCTTGCTTAATTCTCTAATCAATCTCCCTGTGTTACAGAGACAAAAATGGCTGACGCCTTATCCCAGAATACCGATGTCACGGTACGGTCTCTGTTACCTCTAGTAATGATGATTTTTATCACCGGATCATCATACCCTAAGGTCCTTCTTATAAAAGTACTTCATGTGCTAAAATTAATCACAGAATTTGTACTAACAACACTTGATTCAAAACCATTAGAGAAAGCAACGCAGAATTATATTAATGATAATCCTAAAGAATTGAACCAATTTCCCTCTCCAGCTCTCAAAGATAAATGTGATCCCACGTGCCCTTTGACACTGGAGAAGGAATGTCTAAAGCAGCCACAACAAGTGGATGAGGTACAAAGTAACCAGACTGCCAATGACAGATTTATTTCTGCATTAAATATGGTACTGAACACCAACGAAAACCTTAAGGTCCAAATGGAAGATATACAAAAATCAATTACCTACTTTAATGTCGTCACTAAAGAGACAGTAGCTCAAATAGCTAAATTAAAACAAAGTATTGATTTAATTAAAAGTCAAAAGCATGAAAATGAACAACTTACGATTAAGAGTAATCAACAACAAGAAGATATTATTTTACTTAAGAGCCAGATTCCTAAAAAGCCATTAAACCTTCCCAGGTTTGAAACAGAATCTGATTCTGATCAAACTGATGTTGAGTTGTTAAGAGATATTAACCTCTTTCGTAAAGGTCATTCAAAAGGAACCACAGGACACCAGATCCCTAAAAAGCCATTAAAACTCCTAGCTGTCAATTCTGAGATTCAGACAGGCCAGGCCCCCAAAACATACTGTGAGGCCTTGAAAGTTTTACCTGACAAACCAGATGTTTTACCTGACATCACAGTGTCTCTTCAAAGTGTTCCTTTTGAAAAAGTAACTACCAACTTATTAGACAAAATAGCACATCATATTCCCAGGTTTGAAACAACATCTGACAATTGCGATATCGTTGGGTATTTAAGAGATATCGACTACTTTCTTAAAGGTTATTCAGATGTAACCACAGGACACAAAGTCCAACTTATCGGTATGTCCTCTAGCTCTGAGGTACGACGATTTATTGAACGTCAACCGTCGGATGTTGTTGAAAACTATGATGCTCTGTCACAGAGTCTCATTGGGGAATATAAAGTCCACAAGTTGGAGGGAATATCTGCCGCCCTTTCCCTAAGACAAAAGAAAGGTGAACGTCCTAGCACCTTTTTTGGTCGCTTGAGGAGAGCTTGGTTTTCAGATGAGAACACTATTGATATGGAGGAAGATCAAACATTTAAATCAGTCTTTCTAGATCGACTTGATACAAGCATCAGACCTGGTGTCCGAGACAACACGGACAGAAATATGTCCAGCAGTAAATTAAGAACGGTCGCTGACCGAATTTATAATAATGATCTTATTGACATGGCTTGGGAAAATAATACCAACCAGTCTCACCCACAGGAAGGTCACAGCGTTCCTGCAGTTGTGAGCTCACCTGTCCTATCCAGACGGAAAAAGAAAGCTTTGCTAAATGCTGATAAACAGCATTGGCTCTCAAATACTCCTGCGGAAAGATCTGTGGACTGGCGACTGAGGTCTGATGCGTGAATAAAGTCTATCCTCTCATGCTAAATTACTAGTGATAGTTCATAAATTAAAAGTAACCAATGGAATAAAAACTAAAACCTGTGTTATTATGCTAATCGATACTTGGACTATAACCTATAGCATTTTTACCCTGTCAAATTGATTCACTGACAAAACATAAACCTGCAAACTATTATGCATTTGGGGCTCCCTATACGTGTATGTCCTCAGATATACCAGAACAGCTGCTGGCATATTATGACAGGCATTCCAAATATTTTCATAAATCAAGGTATCATCAGTAACCTTTGACCTCTTGATTTTGAAATGGGGGGGTCTTTGCATATAACTTTGTGAATCTCCTTCAAAGGAGATATGCTGCTTTATGTTGTTAAAATGAGTCCTTAGACTAGCACTAGTCAACTTAGTAACACAGTACTTCCAAATACCACTTTGTTACTCTGTCACTTAGAATTAATTGCAAACTGAACGGAGTTAACTTAGTTTTTCTGTAACTCTGTTTTACAGACCGCGTCGAGACATCTGCCATTGGGGGATGTATTTTTATTTATTTTTATAAGTTGCTATTGGCTCTCAAGATATCTACCTATCGCCCAAAGTAGTCAACTTCCATAGAAACCTTATGTTTGGTATTCACTGGTTAATAAGCTAGTAGCCTACAGGGTGGAAACTGATCCACCAATCAATATTAAACTATTACCTCCTACACTATGCCCCATAGGTTTCAACTTTTCAAGTACTGAAATAACCACCGGCCTGCATGTTGCATGTCCCTGGCTGGTGCATGTTTCTTAAGTATAGGTAGGAACCCCAAGGAATGACCCTCCATATAGAAGTTTGGGGAAGAATTCTCAGCTTTGACCCAACCAGTCAACATAATTCCTTCCTTTCTTTTCTTTATTTTCTTTCCTTTATTTTCTTTCTTTTATTCAAACTTAGTGTAGTCCCCCTATACTCCACTCTACACAACTACTGTGGAAATAGGAAATCCCCATTTCCTTATAGGGTAGACTAACACTCAGAATAAAACCCCAGTATTGTTTATAATATACTGCATGCCTGGTTTTTACTCCTTTGAATAATAAGTCTATGTCTACTTATAATCTCAGGATATTTTCATTAATGAAATCAAATTATGGATCAGTAGCATTAACATACTATAGGCGTAGCATAGAGATATGTTCTTATGCCATGAATTTGCTAACATGATCTATTGCTTCCCTGAGTTCATTGATTGTGCTTTTATCAACTAAGTTTCATAATCAAAACATCACCAGTAACCTTTGATCTTTTATTATGAAATGGGGGATTTGTAGTAGATATGGGGTATAAAGGCACAATTAAGCTATCGCATCCAGCTATACCACATACAGCATTGGATGACATCTAATGAACATCATGTGAAGTGATTTCTCTCTTCCATACTGACACCACATGGACAAGCATGTAAGCAGAGAAGCCGGACAGATATAGGCCTACAGAGGGGTCTGCTGACCTTTTGACCCTCAAGAATGGTCTCAATTCCTGCACCAGTGGCATACTTTGTGTGCACAAAGGTACACTAAAACTGTCCAATTCCAGACATTGGCCTTCATGTTCATAGGTACAAGGAAGGAAATCTATTTGATTTGTTTCCTACAGACTCAGAGACTCAGGTCCAAGGGATACCCTTGTACCATAAAGACTTGATTCCATTTTAGATGGATTATGTATCATAAAGACTTGATTCCATATCAGCTGGATTAAGTGTCATAAAGACTTGATTGCATTTCAGCTGGATAAAGTGTCATCGCCACAGATCACACCCTGACTTTGGATGTCAAAGGTTGAATGTTCCACTCAGTCACAAAAGCATTCATTCACAATTCCTTAACCATCAATTGGGAATATGACATTCACTGTACAATAAATGTAGATTCATACATGTGTGCAGATTGTGTGTTATGTGAAATCTGAAGCCATGAAAAATGCATGCGTACACCCTTTCCCAAAATGAACTTCAAAGAAATATTGCATCACGAAAACATGTTGACGAAGTCTGGAAATGTCACGAGACATCTCAATGTCTCCATCTTGCAAAGAGAGTGACAGACAGAGTAACTGAGCCCAACGAAGAGAACTATATATATTTGGAGAGGCAGACAGAAAAAACTAGGATTAGTGGAGTCCATGAAGACCGGATGAAGGGAGAGGAGAGGAAAGGACGTCTGATGAGAGGGTCTTGGCCACAACGCTACACAGACCAGCTCCAGAAGACAGGATAGAGGGAGAGACCAAGGAGCCAGAAGGATGAGATGGGTCTACACAGACCAGCTCCCGACGCTCTTACCTGAGCGTCCCAGGCAGTCCCAGGCGATCCCAGGCACTACATCGACAAGCCCAGGGGTTATAGCCAAATCGAACCCCTGCCGCTGCCACTCCACCTCTCTCCCTCAGAAGACCGACGACCCCAGTCTGCCTCTCTCTCTCAAGCTCTCAACAAAGCCAACACTCAGGAAAGTGATTGCATTTACATCAGGTTTCTAAGTTCATGGCAAAAGAACATTACCTATCATATAGATATTTCATTATCATTTGATTTGTTTCTTCAATTCTATTTTGAACCTGTATTAACCCTTGTTTAAGAAATCGTTTGATTATTGTTCTACTAAGTTTGTCTATTAGCTTAGGTGTGGAAATAAATTGATTCATTTTTTAAAAACAAGTCTATTATTTGCTCAAGAGTTGAACTGGTTTTTGACACATGCAAAGTAAGAAAGGCTATGTAATGGAAAAGACCTCTTACCTTCAGATTCCATAGATTTATTAAGATAAAATAATAATTGATTATTTTATAATCTTTTAATCGTTATATTAGTGGTTTAACTTAAAGGCTAAATACAAATCAATCTGGTGCTTATTCCTAAGCTCATTTCACTGGTGCCCCTTCTTAAATTCAGATTGATTTTGAGTCTTAATTTTGAACTTATAATTCATATTTTTATAATTATGAATTACACTAATATAAAGTCTACCGGATTAAATATAACAGCCATACATACTACACATGTCAAAGGACCCCCAAATTGACACTTAATTAGCCCCATTTGAAAAGATATGCCAGGGACCCCCCATAAGAGAAGGGTTTTTTTACCGCTGTAGCAGTGATTCTCAACCCGTTTCATTTCAAGGACCCCCAGTTTGACATGCATTTAATGGCATTTATATCTCTGGGACCCCCAATTTGTATTGTAAAATCAATGTTAATTTTACTCCGTACAAATGGAACCAGAGTTACAGACCCATAAGGGTCCATTTGGTTCCAAACTAGCATTTAGCTGGGGACCCCCTGGAACTCCCTCAAGTCAGCATGGCTGCATGCACCATGTGACAAAAATGTATATATACTGTTACTGTATATACATTATATATTTCATTTTCTTAATGCTTTCATTGCTATAGCCTGAGCGGTGTTGAGATTGGTTGTACACTGTACAGTGTTTAGGATATTAATATTAACCCTTATGTAATGTAATTGCGACCAAAGGTTGCATTTACTATGAAAACCTGCATCTCCCGTCCATTAGTTAGTTAGTCACCCACGTCTCCATATTATGGCATCGCGCCTCGTGACATTTCGTGACATCATGGAGACCCGTAGATCTCCATATATGGTTGTTGTGTGTGTGTGTGTGTGTGTGTGTGTGTGTGTGTGTGTGTGTGTGTGTGTGTGTGTGTGTGTGTGTGTGTGTGTGTGTGTGTGTGTGTGTGTGTGTGTGTGTGTGTGTGTGTGCGCGCCTGCGCCTGTGCGTGTCATGACTCATGAGCTCAATGCAGCGATACGAAGACACACTTGTGTGTCATTTCTATTTTCTAGGAGGTTGTCTCTCCATTTGATCGGCATTCCATCTGCACGGCTGTTTGTTCACCTTCCTCCTGCACGGCCTCGGGTGGCTCCCCCTGTGAAAACCATTTCCATTCCATTTAGGCCAGAGGGCTTGACATTAACTCTAATATCTTTAATACGTTGTTTAGCGATGATGTTTTGTTTTGGTATTTGACAGCTTTTCGTGTCTGTCCAGTCCACATACTTTGTCCTATAGACAAATTCACAGAGGCTTGCCTGGCTGCGGCCATAACTGAGGTGTACCATTAACCCATTCTGACCGGGCACCCATTTTGGTGTCGGCATCATGTTATGCTTTATCTATTGAAAAAATAGCAGATCTACAAGCTCATATCGCGCCACCGAGTGGCGCGATACGAGCTTGTAGGTCTGCTATTTTTTGAAAAATCGAAGAGCGACTGACATTTCTAGAATCTGATCTCAGGTCAGAATGGGTTCATCAGACCAGTGTGTGTCCGGTGGAAACCTCGTTATGAATCTGATCTCAGGTCAGAATGGGTTAAGCGCAGCAGCACTGATTCGCTACACCTGGCCTACGGAGCACCTGCTCCATGGATTACACCTCAGTAATGGCCGCGCCCAGGGCACCCCTCTGTGAATTCAAACACATTATGGTGTTTGAAACATTATGTTATAATTTAGCAGATCTACAAGCAGATCTACAAGCTCATAGCACGCCACCGAGTGGCGCGCTACGAGCTTGTAGATCTGCTATTTTTGAAGAATCGTGAAAATATTTCTTTCCAAAAACTGGAGGATTTAGAAGATTATTTTTTTATTTCGAGGTCAGGCCTAAATGGGTTAAACAGCACCCCCTGTGAAATATCCCTAATGTGTGCGCGTGTGTGTGTGTGTGTGTGCGTGTGTGTGCGTGCATGCGTCCGTGCGTGTGCATGCGTCCGTGCGTGCATGCGCGCAAATCTATAGGAAGTGCAGGGCCGCCGCGGTGCTGATGGACCCAGAGATGGAGGAGGGCCAGCGGAGGGAACGCTACGAACGCATCCAGACCTTCCAGCTGCTCCGGGAGACGGTGCTGGAGCACCGCAGGCAGGAGCGTCTCCACAGGACACATGTGAAGAGACAGCAGCTGGACATGTACGACAGCATGCAGGTCAGTTGGTGGTTAGAGGCTCGCGTATAGCCAGACGGCAATCTCCGAATACTATATAGAGTCTGGAACTATACACCTCCCGAAATCCGAGTAAGGAAGCTGCCGTTGTCGTTTCACGAGACTATATCTTATTTTATTTGCGCGACGAAACGGAAGTGGGGAGGAGGACGCTTCACTTCCGCTTTATAATGTACTCATGATCAGAGCTTCCGTTGCTCCAGACTGTATGACGAAAGCATTTATATTGTACTCATGATCAGAGCTTCCGTTGCTCCAGACTGTATGACGGAAGCATTTATATTGTACTCATGATCAGAGCTTCCGTTGCTCCAGACTGTATGACGGAAGCATTTATAATGTACTCATGATCAGAGCTTCCGTTGCTCCAGACTGTATGACGGAAGCATTTATATTGTACTCATGATCAGAGCTTCCGTTGCTCCAGACTGTATGACGAAAGCATGTATATTGTACTCATGATCAAAGCTTCCGTTGCTCCAGACTGTATGATGAAAGCATTTATATTGTACTCATGATCAAAGCTTCCGTTGCTCCAGACTGTATGATGAAAGCATTTATATTGTACTCATGATCAGAGCTTCCGTTGCTCCAGACTGTATGACGGAAGCATTTATATTGTACTCATGATCGGAGCTTCCGTTGCTCCAGACTGTATGATGGAAGCATTTATATTTTGCTCATGATCGGAGCTTCCGTTGCTCCAGACTGTATGACGGAAGCATTTATATTTTGCTCATGGTCGGAGCTTCCGTTGCTCCAGACTGTATGACGGAAGCATTTATATTTTGCTCATGATCAGCGCTTCCGTTGCTCCAGACTGTATGACGGAAGCATTTATATTTTGCTCATGATCAGAGCTTCCGTTGCTCCAGACTGTATGACGGAAGCATTTATATTGTACTCATGATCAGAGCTTCCGTTGCTCCAGACTGTATGACGGAAGCATTTATATTGTACTCATGATCAGAGCTTCCGTTGCTCCAGACTGTATGACGGAAGCATTTATATTGTACTCATGATCAGAGCTTCCGTTGCTCCAGACTGTATGACGGAAGCATTTATATTGTACTCATGATCAGAGCTTCCGTTGCTCCAGACTGTATGACGGAAGCATTTATATTGTACTCATGATCAGAGCTTCCGTTGCTCCAGACTGTATGACGGAAGCATTTATATTGTACTCATGATCAGAGCTTCCGTTGCTCCAGACTGTATGACGGAAGCATTTATATTGTACTCATGATCAGAGCTTCCGTTGCTCCAGACTGTATGACGGACTGTGTAAATTGTGAGAGGCAACGGTCTGGCAACGTGAGACTAGTAGTCAGTGGTGGAAAAAGCACGGTAATGAAGAAACACTGTTAACAAGTTAAAAGTCCAGAATTCTAAATGTATTTGAGTAAAAGTGCAAAAGTATTTGGTATCAACAGGCCTGAAGTGGTTAATGTATGTTTTGTAATTATAATAATAATAACCATACATCAAAATTGGACTTAGTTTGCACTTTCCACCACTGATGGAGGTCTGCTAAAGCTACAGCTCTAGTATAGAGAGAGACATACTGTATATACAGTATATGTAGGGAGACAGGAATGCTTGGCGTATGGAAATGTTCTGGAGGGAAGTCATGTACAGTACAGTATATACTGTACCGTCACGCTGCGGTCAGGAGTTCTTCTGACAAGGAACAGAGCGCTACAGTACATCTGTGCTGACACCCTGTCTCCTGGCTTTGTTCTATATAAACAATAATATTTTGAGAGAGGACAGACACGTTAATGGTAATAAAGTGCTTTTGAAAACTGGATTTGTTTTGTCCAGCTCGGTGATTACTGCGATTAGTGAGTAACAAGTTACAACGAAGAAAAAACAAAACCTAATCCTCCCACAGAATGGCGCCATGAACCCCCCTACCCTCACCCTCCAGAAAATCGACACTGACACAGGCTCAAAATCAGTTGAAAACTGTATATCTAATGTATCTCCATACCTCTCCTCCTCTCATCATCATCAAACACGGAAGTTATGCAGGAGTGGCAAAAAACTACTTTCTGACCTTCACAGCCCATGCATCCAAACATAAAAGTCCTGTCTGATTGCATGAAAGAACGTTAAACAACGTTAAACTGCCTGTTGCTTTGCCACTCGATGTGCCATTCACTTTAAGCATGCGCATATACCCTCTATAGGTGGCCGTGCATCGGCGGCGCGAGGAGTTCTTAGCCGCGCGCGAGGCATTCCGCTGCCGCCAGCTCGGCGGCACCACCGCCGCGGCGAAGACACCGGCGGAGGATCAGGCTGTGGAGGTCATCACGCGGCGGCAGGCCGAGCTGGAGAACGTAGCCACCGCCGCCGCTCAGCAATCTGTCAAACCAAGCAAAGCTGACCGCAAGAAGAAGTGACGGCCATCCGTTCAGACTTGGACGTATCCTGAGCCCTTCCTCGTCTGCCTCGCCTGTCCCTGCAATCCTTCTGTTGGAACATTGATTATAAAACACATTTAGACCTGACGTCGAAATTTTTAAAAACAATCTTCTAAATCATGACAATTTTCTGAAGGATTTGAGACACATTTTAACGATTTTTCAAAAATAGCAGACCTACAAGCTCGTAGCATGCCACTCGGTGGCGCGCTATGAGCTTGTAGATCTGCTATTTTTCAATAGCTAAATTATAACATAATGTTTAAAACACCAAAAGGGGTTCCCGCTCAAAATGGGATAAAACACATTTAGTTCTCCTACAACAGAGAGATACAAGATGAGAAACAACATGAAGTCACAGCAGATGGAAACATTTCACACGACATTCTTAACCCATTCTGACCTGAGATCAGATTCTAAAAATGTCTTCTACATCCTGACAGTTTTCTGAAAAAGCTATGTTTCTATGTCAGTCGTTCTTCGATTTTTCAAAAATAGCAGACCTACAAGCTCGTAGATCTGCTATTTTTCAATAGCTAAAGCATAACATAAGGCTAACACCAAAAGAGGTTCCCGCCTAAAATGGGTTAATGCAACTTGTGTGTACAGTATGTGTGCAATGCAATTTGGCCTGGTTTTAAAACTGTTATTATTATTTTTAAATAGCTTTATTTATAGGATGTTCTAGTATAAATGGTAAATGCACAATTTAACTTAAAGTTAAAATGGACATAAGAATAAAATGGTATAATGACCCTTAGTAAGATTAAGGGGTTTTAGTGTATTCAAACCAGACATTAACCAGACTATTGGTCTGGTTAATACAATACAATTGATTTGACAAATGTAGGTTACTTACCACACATCCAAGTATCTCTGTAAACATGATGAATTACAATCAGATCAAGAGAAAGTGTCTATTCTTTTCCAGAAACCACAGTACACAGGAACAAAAAAACAAATACAAAAAAGCCATGTCATAGGAAAACACGCATTATCACTTCCAGTAGAAACAAGTCAAGAAAGGGTGAATTCAATAAAAGTGGACCAGGCCTTTATACGTTTTTGGCACAACAGATACAAATCTGTTATACCTGAGCTTTTCTAATGGTATGAAGGATGGCTCATACTTTGTGAATTTGGAGGTTTATCGGATTTCCAATTTTTTTACGCTAAAATCTTCCAACAAAAACAAAACAAAACAAAAAACATGGAATTCAAGAAGGCCATTTGTTACCGCAGTCATGTAAACATCTGTGGCTCTGCTGTTGCGAGGGCAATGCCCTAACCATGTTATCTGCGATATATTGCTTTGATTTTTAAGACGCTTGTCTGCTTGTATTCCAGTCATCTTTTGTTTCCGTGAAGGTCATCGTATTGACCGTGGCATGACTAGAGGCCAACGCTTTGCTAGACTTGCGGACAGATCGAACCTCAGCAATCCGATCAAATATCTGACCAATGCAGTCTCGTGCGCGGGTCGTTGCAATACAACTTGTTTCATTCCTGTCCCCAGGGACACATACATACCACAGGCTCCATAATATGTTCCAGCTGGGATAGAACCTGAACCTGTCCATCACCATAACTCTCATCAAATGTCTTTGGTTTAAGTAAATGGACCGTTAAATACACGCTTCGGCCTTCAATATACACAAAACTGCTGATCAGTGCGTGGCTCCTGTCAAACGAAGCTGATCGGTTAATGCAAATGCCCTCTATCTCTGCTCTGTGTTTGGAGAGGGTCCATTTGGTCTCTGTCCCACTGTGTGTGAGTCAGCTGATCCTGAGCAATGGGCAACTAAATTGAAAATGAAAGGGCAGAGGGTGCCATCTAGTGGTGTTGCACGGTCATAAATTCTCATTATCTTCTCTCATTCAGAGACCTCCACTATGCTGTTTTCAAGGTTGACAATAATGAATAGTTCAATTTTGTGCCTGCACTGCAGCGAAGGGAAATTATCATTAATGTGTGTGGCCATATGAGATGGAATAGTCATTGTTATTTTGTGCCCACTTCCGTTTGTGTGTGTGTGTGTGTGTGTGTGTGTGTGTGTGTGTGTGTGTGTGTGTGTGTGTGTGTGTGTGTGTGTGTGTGTGTGTGTGTGTGTGTGTGTGTGTGTGTGCGCTTGCGTGCATGTGTGCGTGGGGCTGTGCATACCAAGAAATGCCTTCCCTTTTGTTTTATTTCCTTACAGATGACATTAGGTTACTTACTGTAACCTAACTCAAAAACTGAGGCCAAGCTAAATATCCTTGCAACTACATGTACAGATCAAGTTAGCCTTTAGCACAATTTGTACTTCTTACCAGGGTGTCAATGGCTCAGTCTCAGGGGTAGAGTGGCCGGATGTCAACCGTGAGGTTCCCAGTTCGATCCCGGGCTCCCCCAGAGCTACTGTCGAAGTGAGGCAAGACGCTGAACCCCCAATTGCTCCCGGTGTGCAGGTTGGTGCCTTGCATGGTTTCAGCCGCCATCAGTGTACGAATGGGTGAATGTAAAGCACCATCTACGACAAAAGCGCTATATAAAAGCACCACGGTGCCACATGCGTCAAAAATAGCCAATCTCTATTAGCTCTCAAAGCGTCTTGCGGATGCAAAGAGTTGTGAGGTGGTACATTAGTCTCAGTGTGTGTGTGGGGAGGGGGAGCACATTGTGCTTCCAGGTTCCGTGCAGGTCTGTCGGGCCTCATCTAGCCAGACTGCTTGTCCTCTTGCAGCCACATGACGGAGGTAAAGCACAGCTTTGTTCCCAAAGCCAAGCATTAATTGGCTACTCTATACTTCACTCATTTCATTCCTCCTAGAATATTAGTTGTTTGTTTGTTTCTATAATGCCTCCCTTTGTCACTGTGCATGTGTGCATGAGTCAAAGCTGTGTGTGCGTTAGCCTCGATACCCAGGCTTTCATTTCGTCTGCGCGAAAGATGAAAGCCTGGAAAAAGCTGTGGGCTGAACCAGTCTAAAAGTGGGAGTCAACCCTTCCGGGTGGGCGTCGCTCTAAATGATGTGACGTAGCGCTGCACTAGGGGGGAGAGGAGGGGCCGGGGGTGACGGACAGATCGATGAGATCCAATCAGGGTGCGCGCATTTCTGAGGCGCGACTCGCCCCTCTAGACCAGAAATGTCTCTGCTTAGGTCAGGCTATGTGTGCGTTAACAGAGAGGCTGTTTGATAATTGGACAAATGTTGGCTTGTGGTTCGATGAAGCGACAGAATAAAACTCTGCCTTGAACTCGGAAGGCCTCTTGCATCGCATGTGCGCGTGCCTACTATGCCGTCCTAGTGTGTACAATATGGTTTCTGAATAGTGCTACAGAAAAGGATGATGAAATCAGCTGAAACGGAATAGTGCACGTCAACTCAGCAGAGCCCTCCAACGGCTCCAAGCCTGAGTAATGCGTATTGTTTGAAAAGTGGTTGACCTTGGGTTCACGCTTTCTTTTTTGCCGAGAGCTGCCGAATCATACATCTCTACACGGCACAAAACTAAGTATATATCGGGCATTATAAGTCCATTTGGGAATTGTTATACACACACACACACACACACAAAGATTTATTTATTTTTGAGCGGTGCCTACGCTCCATTACGCAGTTTTGTATGTCCATAAGTCTGTCCCTATGTGTACATTTCTGTCCATAGAACAAACGGAACCAGTAGTGTCGAGGTGCTGACCACAGGAGATAAAACTTTGACATAAGAAAAGAGGCCGCACAGCTCGTGGTCACGATGCTGTAAACTTTTTAATAAACCAACGTTTCGGTAAGCACGTTGCCTTCTTCAGGGTATGACATGTCTTTCCAAGCACGGACAGCTGCAACACCTAAAGTGGCCAGTAGAGTACAGCACAGTGTAAAGTGGCACAGAGTGCACCACAGTAGAGCCCTGGGCGCATTCTGGGGACCCCCCACACGTTAACTTTGTCATTTCTCAAAGGTTTTTTTCCTTTGTACAGTACACTACAATACAGTATACAGAGTTGCACCGCTCAGTTCACACAGGTGTGTGGTTTTTTTTTTTGCTCAACACACAGACAGTAGTGTCTCTGTAATGTTTGTCGCTGTTCTCTTCCCCACCCCTGGCAAGGGTGGTCCTGCTGTAGGTGGTAGACTGCCTACAGTACGTGTCTTCGAGGACGAGGGACATTTTGGACAGAGGCCTGCCACCACTGACCACTGTGTGGCTCGGGCTCGGCGCCGATGATAGGAGGGCATTGTACCAAAGCCTTGAAGTTGATGGAACGACCACACCGGTGGCAATAAAGGTGAGAGCTCACACGTTGACACAGCGCTTTACTGCAGTAATCCAACACCATCTCTCTCTCTCTGTCGCCAAGCTGGATGACACCCAGTCGAACAGACACAGAAATGCTGACCTGGTTGTGCAGCTTCCTCCATCTACTGTAACCTCACTGTTTCACCCTCCCTTGTTTTCCTTTTCCTACTCCTCCTCATCGCAGCCTTCAAAGCAGAAGTTTCTGCAGACTCCAGGGGATGGGGGGGGGGGGGGGTGCGGTGCTGTGCTGTGGAAATCCAATAATGAGTCGCGAGAGAGAGGCCAGAAAAGGAACAGCCAACCTTTTTGAAATTCAGAGCTATACCTGGAAACAAGGTTGTCATGGCTGGAGGACACCGTAAAAAAACAACTAAAAACAGTGTTTCAAATAAATAAATATATACATAGAGTTAATGAGCCAACCCCGGCAGGTCCAGAATATCTGGGTACATATTCTGCTTCGTTCTGTCTCTCTAGTCTCGGAAATGCCACGAGGAATTCTAATTGAATCTCTCTTATTCACTTAATCCCCCAGTTGCCCTTCCTTGTTGTCGGTGTCTACAAAGTCATGTGCAGCATCACTGGGGAGGACACGCTGCACAAACATGACTCTGTTTCAGTCAGCGTTGAGGGATTTGCACTTGACTTGAGTATGTCAAATCTTCAGTACTTTTACATCTACTGCATTTCAGAGACAAATATTGTACTTTTACTCCACTACAAGTATTTGAAAACATTAGTTACTTTGTAGATTTACGTACTGTACATTTTGGCCATTTGAAAATGGCAGATCTACAAGCTCACAATGCGTCGCCTACAGTACGTAAAGTGGGAGGGGGCGGTACTGACAGTGGTGTAAAGTAACTAAGTACATGTACTCAAGTATTGTACTTACCAGTAAATAACATTTTGAGGTTTTACTTTACTGGATTATTTCGGATTTCCAACACTTCTACTACGCTACTGTACATCTCGGATCCAAATATTGCACTTTGTACTACATTTATTTGAAAACTTTAGTTACTTTTTAGATTTTGATTATTATTATTACAAAACACACATTACCCTTTTCAGCCCTATACATTTCGTCCATTTGAAAATAGCCTATATCTACAAGCTCACTTTTACTCCAGTACATTTTGAATTCCGGACTTTTACTTGTAACATTTCTACATCGCAGTATTGATACTTTTACTTCAGTAAAAAATAAAACTTTTTCTACCACTGCTGAAAAGTGTATATCCATAATCCAGCTTTCTTTGTGCACTATAGAGCTCAGGGTGAAATAGGCGAGCTGCCACTCAATGCACAGGCGGTGGTTGACGGCATCCAAATTCCAAACTCAACTTTATGTTTCAAATATCTATATTGTGAAGCGCAGGATTAAGACATACCGGTAGTTACAAAATTCCCATATTTTCCAAAAACAAAACGACATACACACAAATTAAACAGGCACAATAATGACATGAAAACAAACAATGACATAATTTGGGGATTTAACATTGCGTAAGAGGTGTTCCCCCGTAAAAACAATTCTATCTTAGACTGCTGACCCCCTGCCAAAAGTTCGGGTTGGAGACTAATCTCTGACTAAAAAAAATCTATGTCTAATGCATTTAACGCTCAATAATGTGCGATATGACCACAATGTCACGAAATGTCTCATTTTAAAGCTGCACATCTCTAGTTTACACCAAAAATCTCTAGTACACCTTGGTTTGACTTATCACTGAAACCAAGGTCTACTGAAAAGCTTATAAGTAAACGATGGAACAAGCTATAATCATAATTATTTTTTCATTGTAAAGTAGTGACTTGGAGCTATAAAATGAGACATTTCGTGACATTGTGGTCATATCTCACATTTTCCGATTGCCATTCAAATAGTCGCCAAATCTGGCCAATGCTGGCCAATGCCCCATTTCTTAATTGGTCATCTTTTTTATGTGCAAAATGCCGGAGGCCCCTCAGCAAGGCGTCCACGAGAATGCTGGTTCAACTGTTTATTTTGATTTTGACTGTTGCGTGCCCTGTCCACACCGCAAGTCTACCCTGTCCACACTTGACCCAAAAAAGTCATCTGGTCCAGATGGTCTCGAACCTTATTTTCTAAGAATTTCGGCCTTGGTGATTGCACAACCGATCACTGACATTTTTAATCTTTCTTTATCTACTCAGAGTTTGGAAACAGGCTCATGTTCCACCACTTCTCAAGGCTGGCAACCCCTGTGACGTCAATAAGTACAGGCCTATCTCTAGTCTCTCAGCCTTGGCTAAGATTCTGGAGGGTCAACTATCGACTCAGGTTAAACTCTTTCTTGGTGCACATAAGATTCTAACCCCAATGCAGTCTGGCTTAAGGGCAAAACATAGTACTGTGACAGCATGTCAAACTTGGCCTCTGACTTTGTCTCATTGCAGCATTAACTGCTACGTAGCAAACTGCTACTAAATGGCCACAAAACCAATGCCTTGCTATTTTCTCCAAATAGCCTAGTCAGTCAATGTCCCCTCAAATATCACCACTCTGGATGGAGTATCCATCGAATGGGTTGAGTTGTATAAATATCTTGGGATTTGGTTGGACAACAACAAGTTAAACTACAAACACCACATTGACGCCTTGGCAAAAAAGCTTAAGTTCACGCTGAGTTTCTTCTACAGAATGAAGTCCTGCTTTTCTAATGCTTCTCGCAAAAAGCTGGTTACAGGCCTCTTCCTGTCGCAGCTTGATTATGGCGATACTGTCTACCGCTTTGCTAGTTCCTCAACTCTGAGCAAACTTGAACCCTTGTTTCATGCTGCATTGAGGTTCATAAACAACACCCCCTATAGGTCTCATCACTGTACTCTCACTCGTACATTCTTGGTAATCTTGTAATCTTGTCCAAAACTCTCTCAACCTCAGATCAAATGCTTGGCTGCGCTACGTCGTGCCCCCAATCTGAGGCTGGGAAAAAAAGCCTTGCTTATTTCGGACCCTGGTCTTGGAATGACCTACAGACAAGACTCAAACTGGCTGCTGTGATTCCCCTAGTGAGCTTTAAAGGGATTGCCATGGGCACACTTCCCAAACACTGCTCCTGCTTTGACATATAGCAAAATGTTCTCTTGTTTTTTATTTTACTAGCAAATTTAATTGCTTAGTTTTTATTTAATAGTCTTTATTGGTTGCGTTACTAGATGTTCCACCTCTACCTTTGAGCTTCTTCGGTAGTGGGTACTGTATTTATGAGCATTGTATGTTTGTCCTGTTTTTTTGTCGTGAATTTATTGTTACTGGCAGAGCTGTGTCACTTATTTTGCCTCTTCTCTTGGCCAGTTCAGACTTGTAAAAGAGACTTCAGTCTCAATGTGTTTTCCACTACCCGTTACATTTTGCTTAGGTGTGGTTTGGGGCATTACAATAATAAAACCAATCACCTTGCCAATTGCTACATGCCATTAAGAGAAGACTGCTTAACCCATTTATCCATTACCCATTATCTCCAGTGCAATCTTGGCTCTTGGTGATTCTACATATCACCTACTGATTATATAGAATGTCCAATTCAGTATTTCATGCACAATGAATTCATGAAACAGACTGAATGCGATTGCGCAAGACGCATGGCACAAATATTGTCTTCTTTGAATAGACTATCATCTCACACAATTGACACAAACAATTGACAGTCCAGACCGATTGTGGGTTGGGGAGTCGAGACAGAGACTGACGGGAGGCGAGACCGAGACCAGGTTTTTTTTCGTACAGAAAACACTGTGAGAGCATGCAGGCACGTCAACTGTCTATAAGCTAGAGGCAGCTCCCTTATTTCATTGCATTGTAGTGACTCGAGTGGCCCGAGTGACTCGAGTGACCGAGTCCCTTGGTCCGAGACAGATTCAAGACTGAGTCAAATGACCTGCGAGACCGAGACGAGATAAAAATGTGGATTCGAGACCGAGAACTGGACTTGACTACTATACAACACTACCACACTCAACTCTAAAGGGACTTGACTACTATACAACACTACCACACTCAACTCTAAAGGGACTTGACTACTATACAACACTACCACACTCAACTCTAAAGGGACTTGACTACTATACAACAATACCACACTCAACTCTAAAGGGACTTGACTACTATACAACAATACCACACTCAACTCTAAAGGGACTTGACTACTATACAACACTACCACACTCAACTCTAAAGGGACTTGACTACTATACAACACTACCACACTCAACTCTAAAGGGACTTGACTACTATACAACAATACCACACTCAACTCTAAAGGGACTTGACTACTATACAACAATACCACACTCAACTCTAAAGGGACTTGACTACTATACAACACTACCACACTCAACTCTAAAGGGACTTGACTACTATACAACAATACCACACTCAACTCTAAAGGGACTTGACTACTATACAACAATACCACACTCAACTCTAAAGGGACTTGACTACTATACAACAATACCACACTCAACTCTAAAGGGACTTGACTACTATACAACACTACCACACTCAACTCTAAAGGGACTTGACTACTATACAACACTACCACACTCAACTCTAAAGGGACTTGACTACTATACAACAATACCACACTCAACTCTAAAGGGACTTGACTACTATACAACACTACCACACTCAACTCTAAAGGGACTTGACTACTATACAACAATACCACACTCAACTCTAAAGGGACTTGACTACTATACAACAATACCACACTCAACTCTAAAGGGACTTGACTACTATACAACAATACCACACTCAACTCTAAAGGGACTTGACTACTATACAACAATACCACACTCAACTCTAAAGGGACTTGACTACTATACAACACTACCACACTCAACTCTAAAGGGACTTGACTACTATACAACACTACCACACTCAACTCTAAAGGGACTTGACTACTATACAACACTACCACACTCAACTCTAAAGGGACTTGACTACTATACAACACTACCACACTCAACTCTAAAGGGACTTGACTACTATACAACACTACCACACTCAACTCTAAAGGGACTTGACTACTATACAACACTACCACACTCAACTCTAAAGGGACTTGACTACTATACAACAATACCACACTCAACTCTAAAGGGACTTGACTACTATACAACAATACCACACTCAACTCTAAAGGGACTTGACTACTATACAACACTACCACACTCAACTCTAAAGGGACTTGACTACTATACAACAATACCACACTCAACTCTAAAGGGACTTGACTACTATACAACACTACCACACTCAACTCTAAAGGGACTTGACTACTATACAACAATACCACACTCAACTCTAAAGGGACTTGACTACTATACAACAATACCACACTCAACTCTAAAGGGACTTGACTACTATACAACAATACCACACTCAACTCTAAAGGGACTTGACTACTATACAACAATACCACACTCAACTCTAAAGGGACTTGACTACTATACAACAATACCACACTCAACTCTAAAGGGACTTGACTACTGTACAACACTACCACACTCAACTCTAAAGGGACTTGACTACTATACAACAATACCACACTCAACTCTAAAGGGACTTGACTACTATACAACACTACCACACTCAACTAAAGGTGCGTGTGTGAGTGAGTTTTGGGGGTCGTGGGATTGTGTAAATGTGTAGGCACTAGGCAGACAGTCTGGATGGGAGGTTGAGACGGTCATATACTGTAGGTGTCCACTACATTGCCTGACGGATATTCTAATTACTATTGATATTCAGAAATTGTTTCTGCCATACCAAATATTTTGTGTCCACTGGGGATCTAATGTCTGTCGGGAAAGGTTTGCAAATGTATAGATTAGATGCTTAGAAAACGTTACTAAGATGCTAGAACACAATCCATAACAGTGCAGTAAAGCTGGCACTAAAGATTACTTCCTTTCCCTATCCTTATTTGTACTATATTATTTGTACCATACAGAATATAGAGGTGCTTCAACTGTAGCATGCATTATTCATTTGTGTGCACATTAATGCATAGCACATTGCAATCACACACACTGTAACAACATGAGTGTCAATTTATTTTCATTATACAGTAATATATACAATATATACATTATGCAGTGTATGCAATATGTTATGGCGTGTGTTCAAGGTTCAAGGTTTTGATTTATTGTTACATCTTGTGTACTGTACAGATACATAAGAGTAAAAGTAAAAAATATTAAAGAAAGGAAGAGAGTGCAAAAGAGAGCAAGGAGAGAATAAAATAGATTCAGGAGCATCATGTGCATAGAATCTGGCTATATTGTGTGCAGTGTTGCTTTCGTCAACTTTTCTACTGACGAAAACGCAATAAAAACTAAGCTATGGTGACTAAAACTATGACTAAATATATTGACAATTTTGCCAACGAATATAAACCTGACCAAAATGTTAGGGAGGGACTAGTGGAGAAGAGATCTACTGTAGTAGAACTAATACCTTATATAAACTAACTAAAATAATTTAAAGTAATTTTATGTGCTCTGAAAATAAAATAAAAATCTACAAGCTCACAACGCGTCTCAGCATGTTGCGCGACGCTTGTAGAAAGGCTATTATCAACATGCAACCAAGTGTAAAATGTTCCTTTACGACGGCAAAATCCATTTTTGACGACAAAATCAACTGTACATTTTTTGTAGAAAGGCTATTATCAACATGCAACCAAGTGTAAAATGTTCCTTTACGACGGGAAAATCTATTTTTGGCGACAAAATCAACTGTACATTTAGTCAAGTAAAATATTTGGATATTAAGTTGACTAAAACTAAACAAAAACTTTTCTGATGACTAAAATGTGACTAAAGCTGGAATTTTATTCAAAAGACTATATGACTAAAACCAAAATCAAAATGTGCTGTCAAATCAACACTGTGTGCATGCATGTGTGGGATCTTACCACTCAAACCCCAACGTCCACATTCTGGGGGGAACAATAGCCAAAACTAGCTGATCTACAGTAAGAGCTCACAGTGCGTTGCACTATTTTTTGGTGAAGGCATTTTGGTGTCGGCAAAAAAAGTGGTCAAAGTAACTCAAGTCCAGTTCTCTAAGGCCTCACTCACACCTTTACAACAGACTGATGTATGCTTGTTGTATGAGATGTCTAGCTGATGCAAGCTCGCAATGCATTTCCAATGTTGTATGCTAGATCGAAAGGTGTGAGTGAGGCCTATAAGGCCCGACTCTCACCTTTCAATCTAGCATACAACATTGATGCATGCTAGATGTAAGCAAGATGTAAGTGTCATGGCCGCCCCAATGCATTTCCAATGGAAGTCACATGGTTTGATACAACATTTTGGACTACAAGCTGTTGTATGGCTTTCGGCTGTGTTTCGACTGCCCCCCTTTCGACTGCCCTCCCCCTCATACAACACAAATGTTGTGTCAAACCATGTGACTCCCATTGGAAATGCATTGGGGCAAGATGTATCACAACCTTTGTATACAACAAGCATACATCATTCTTTTGCGAAGGTGTGACTGAGGCGTAAGAAATGAATACAGGGCTTTACGTGGTTAAGGCGTTAAGGCGTCTTATCTGGCTCAGCAGCACTCATCAAACAGCGACAGGATATTGTCACTTCAAAGCTCCAGTATTGTGCCCCAACAGACTATAATCTAATAGACGGATGGGTGGATGGGAGCATACACACGTTTACCTTAAATAACATCACAGCCGCTTCTTGGATCGCAAGGCTAATTGCCTCTCGTTTAAGATGATTGCATTACAGCGCCATTGCTCAGTCTTGAATTTGCGCAGCAGAGTATCGGGTTGCAAATAAAGTAACGGGCTATAGGTTTCACCAGCAGTGTAATAACATTCACCAATCACAGGGATTAATTAAACTGCTTGGATTGCTGGCAGAGGCCTGGTGACTACACATATGGGAAGAGTCCTATAGTAAAATACTTCACTTCCAGTCTCTGCGGAAATTGGGTTTCATTTACTTGTTTTTCAGTGTGCCTTTGAACTGAGTGTCATGCAGTTATGATATGATGATTCTTGTATCATTTTACCAGACCAGACCTCTTAAAAAGTGTTCGTGGTACTGGTCGGGTGTTTGGTTGCGACTGTAGGTCGCATTTACTATGAAAACCTGCATTTCCGTGTCACGTGACGTCACACCTCCATATATGGTCACACCTCGTGACCTCGAGCCTCCATATATGGTTACACCTCTTATCATGCCTCCATCTCCATATATGGAGCTGACCTGTTCTGACATTCCATATGTTGATCTGACCTCATCAAACCCTGTACACTCAAGACACACTCCATACTGTAAATGACCATACCTCATCAAACTCTGTACACTCAAGACACTGCCACCGCTGCCACCCTTGTATCTCCATATATGGAGCTGACCTGTTCTGACATTCCATATGTCAATCTGACCTCATCAAACCCTGTGCAGTCAAGACACTGCCCCCGCTGCCACCCTTAGATCTCCATATACTGTATGGAGCTGACTTATTTTGATATTCCTTATGTTGATCTGACCTCATCCAAACCCTGTACACTTAAGACACGCTCTATATATGGCCAGTACAGAATTCATTCCATATGTTGATCTGACCCCCCCCCCCCCCCCCATGCCAAAGCGCCAGTGCTCGCCCGGCAGTCTGCCGTCACCCAGGCGGATGCATGCACGCCTTTTAGTTACACCCTCACCCACACACACACACACAGACACACACACACACTCACACACATATTTATATACCCATATATATATACACATGCATACACACAATTCAATTCAAAGGGCTTTATTGGCATGAGAAAACATATGTTTACATTGCCAAAGCACAATACAATATAATACAGCAATACAATCAAAACAAAAATGATGTACATTTGAAAGTCAGAATCTTCAATAGATCAATGTACCAAGATCACTCGATGCAGGTATAGTGCAGGAATATACACAATGATTAGTCTTTAGGGTTTTTGTGTTCCATTTGATAATGATATCCTTCTCCTATCACAGCAACTCACGAATCTTGCTGCTGTGTTTGCACATTGTTGTACAGATATGGGAGTTTTTTGCCATTGGTCATGTTTTCAAAATCTCCGTGTGTGGTTGTAATCTGTGGGAATTATGTGTCTCTGATGTCTCGGTACAATGGACAGATGTTTAGGAAGTGTAGCTCGGTTTCCACCTCATTTTGTGTGCAGTGGGTGCATAGTCTTTCTTCTCTCGGGATACAGGCCTGCCACACACATACAGTAACTCACATCCATGGCCACGGTGAAGAGCTGAATGATGTAGTGTGGATTGATTAGAGCTTTTGAAAGCGGCAGCGAGTGGCCAGGCCTGCATGCCTCTCAGGGGAGTTGTCGCTAGCCAAAGCGTCATTGATTATCACTGTCTTAGATAATAGGGTGTGAATCTTTCACTTTCCCTCCCTGACTCTCACAGTTTCTACGTCTTTCTCTCTCCACACACACACACACACACACACACACACACACACACACACACACACACACACACATATTTCCATTCTTCTCTTTCTGTGTGTGCGTGCCGCGTGCGTCATATTATGGTCACATAACGAGTTTCCAACCCTAGATCCTCCCCCCTCCATTGTGAGGAAATAGCTGTGTTGTGTTTTTCTGTCGATGCACCTTGACTGTTTTTGTGTCACTTACATTGAACGAGGTGCTCATACTCCCCCCTACCCCCCCACCCCCCCCCCCCACACACACACACACACACACACACACAAACACAAGGGTCTCTTGTCTCTGACCTTGGAATAACTAGCTTAAATCAACTAAACATTTGGGCAGCAGCTTCTTCCCTGGCGTCTGTCCTCCCCGAGGCCCTGTGTGCATGTGTCACGGCGCTGGTGACATTGGCGGTGCCCTTTCGTTTAATAATGGCATCCATCTTCGTTGGGTGTAGGTGTGTCAGTGTGTGCGTGCATGTGTGTGCTGATGGCCGCCTTATCGCCATGATTATTGGCTGACACCAGCTGTGCCGCTGCGGGTACAGACTAGCCACCAGTCACGTCCATCCCCTGAGCCCCCACTTGGCTGTGTGCAGGAATGCATGCATTACAGTGCACACGCACACACGAGCATGCTCGCTCACACGCACACACACACACACACCCCTGTCCTTTCTGGCTTGTTAGTGCCTTAATTGTGACCTCGATCAGAGAATTTTAACAACCACTAACCATGACCTTGAGTCTTCTCTTCTCCTCACACCTCACCCCGTCAGTCAAAGAAGAGATGTGAATCCAGGGCCATAAAGTAGTGCTCATATTAGACCTTAGTTTGATTAGGTGCACTATGGAAATAATGAAAGCTTTACGATGGTTTCAATATCTACACCCCCATCTCCTAATCTCTTTTATCCCCACATCAATATTTATGTCCTGCTCTGTGGCGGTGCAACATTTACAGACATATCTCTGTGCTGTCTCTACTGCACATAAATACTGTACAGTATGTGTGTTTTCCAGGAGATAGTGATGCAAAATAAAACCGCAAGCTGACTGAGAGAGGCTGTTAACAAACAATCACTTTGCATACAGTACGTGTGTGCCTGCCGTGCGTACTGTTAGGGCATTTTGCGTGTGCATTTGTGTGTGACCACAAGGTGCATATTTCCTTGTCCATACAACAGGCTGTGGCAGCCTTCCATGTGATTGTTTAAATATGAAAATATGAGAGTGCGTGTGCATGTAAACGTAAATATGTCCCCAACCTTGTTAACTGGCGTTTGGGGGAAGGGCAGACGCCGCACGGAGGCCGAGTACTGCTGGGAGGTCATATAAGACTATACTCAGGTGTGCCGTGACTCACTTGATTAACTACGGCTGTCAGCATGGGGTGGGGGGGTTGCCGCCTCTTTAGTCCTTCTTCCGCATGACAGACAGATTCCCTGCGACCTGTCTCGGTCCCCTGTGTCCCTCCTGCTTTGTCACGCAGACAGCCCAGGGCCTCTGCTCGTGTGTGTGTGTGTGTGTGTGTGTGTGTGTGTGTGTGTGTGTGTGTGTGTGCGTGTGCGTGGGGTGGGGTGGGGATAAACAGGCATGGTGCCCAGCTATGGGGCTGCACATAGGGCAGGATAGGTCTTGACTCTGCTTTGACAGAAAGCAAGCCAATGGGGGACCGTTGTCCATTTCTAATTGAATGATTCATTATACTCCGCACTTTCTCATTAGCGCTGAAGGTATTGCCGTGTGCGGACCTTTGTGTGTCTGTGATCCCAGGTTACCTTTAGATATTTGCACGGGAAGATACACTATACGTATAGTCTATTTCTGTTTGTGTACATGTTTGAGTGTATATTGTTTGAGCATGTCCTGTTTATGCAGAGGCATATTCATAATCTTTATGCAAATGTCCATGTAATGTATGCAAATTTGTTTGTGTAGGTGTATTCTCCAGCGGCTCACAGGCCAGTGGCACATTGTGCTTGGCCCATAGACTGTAAAAAAAGAATATGGACTGTAAGTCGTCATCTTTCTAGATCCGTTTGGGCCCAGCTGCTGCCATTGGCTGTTAATCCTAGTAGGGTGTAGAAATGAATACCAGCACTCACGTTGTATATCCTATAGGATTCTTGTTTTCTTCTGTTCCCAGCAGCAAACAACAACAGAGTGTTGCTGTTGTTGGTATTGATTTAAATAGACTTGTTAAGGGTGTGTATCTTTTTATTCCATCCTGGAACATAAACGTATAGCGTAAAGTGCTGTAATGTGATCATGCCGTACTTTTTATTTGTGTTTTCTCTATTCACTTGGTCATTAAGGTCCACAGAATGAGAGGCCTGCTCTGCCGAAAACATCGCGAAAAGAAGGTTATGGCCATTTTTGTATACCACACCATAGCATAGACTATGAAATTTGGGAAATGTTGCCGTATATTGGTTGTCTACAGTATGGTGTGGTATACAAAAATGGCCATAACTTTTTTTCGCAATGTTTTTCCGGCAGAGCAGGCCTCTCATTCTGTGGACCTTAACCCCCCCCCCCTCTCTCTCTCATTAGCAGGCAACAGTGCATCACTCTCTCTCTGTTTCTGGCACAACAGCGCCCCTACTGGTACTAATAGTCATACTCGTGCTCATTAACGTCAAACGGACACATAGGTGAACATGGACATTGCTGTTCCTTGGAGTGGTTGCACCACTCAAAAAACACAAATTACACACAAAGTATGGCATGAAATCACAGGTCCTGTCCCATTTTGGGCCTGTGGCTCCCCGGCTATAAACAGATCTTTATAGACAGTTGCATCCCCTCTCAAACAAGCACGTGCACGGTCGGGCAACCTGAAAGCGAACCCCACATGCCCTAAAGTGTTATTTGCCTGCCAGAGGCAGGTGGGCAACCCTTAGTGTTAACACATGATATTATATTTTGCGACCCCGAGATCCTCTGAGAGGATAAGACCAAGATATCTTAATTCTCTAGACACACCCAGAGCAGCACTTGTGAGATAGAACACTGACTGATTTTTGAATTCCTGTACTCTCTACATCCAAAATGATATATTTTGGCATTAATGTCATGTTCTTTGCCATGCTGTGAACATATCCTCAATAATCATCTTAAAACAGCATGGCATACATTAATGCTCTGCGGTAATATGATCCAAACCACATGCTGTTATTATCAAGAAAATAGCATCTCAAACATCACTTGACTTTACCACATTACTGGCCAGATCAATATTAAACAATTGCATTATTCTTAACACAGTTGAATAGTTTCAATTCTTAACAGTCTGAGCCACAGACACCCTCAATGTCAGATGGTACTGGACCTAATGGTAATGGAATGGTGTTTTACCATTCATCACTCATCAATTCAGGGAGATTGTACCTTACTGTCTGTGAAGAACTGATCATCCTAGAAATGCTCACTGAAAAGACGGGCGCCCTTTGCAGGCTACCAATTCGCTCTCCTCATATTTAACACCCATGACTTCTGCCTGTCTTTGTCGGTTCCAAAACTGACACACACACACACACACACACACACACACACACACACACACACACACACACACACACACACACACACACACACACACACACACACACACACACTCACACTCACACTCACACTCACACTCACACTCACACTCACACACACCATGGCTTGGCCCCAGGTTTTGCCTATAAGCACCCTTGCATTCTAAAGTACAAAAAAACCTCAAGCCCGATGCCAGCATGTCTTCTGTGGAAGCTCGTCGCTCACCGAAAATAGCAGATCGGTAAGCTCACAACACGTCGCACTGCCACATGTTGTGAGGTTATAGATCGGCTATTTTCAATTGTTGCGTTATTTTAAGATTAGCTTTAGTTATTTTTAGATTATTAAGAATATTTGAACTGATCAAACTAGCAATAGAATATGTTTTTAGAAGCATCTTTGACATGAATGGTCTCAAATCTGTGATTTCTTCAACTGGTTGGTTGTTACAGTATGTGGAACAGCAGCAACAAAGAATGACCTAGACATAATTAATGAACTTTCAGTCATGATATTTTATTTAGCTTTTCTCCATGTATACTAATGAATGTGTATTGCATAATGCTTTTTTAACAGGCTTACCCTGAAAATAGTCCTTTTGCACACCTACAGGAACAGGTGCGCTGGAGCAGGCAACCAGTGCGGATTACCTTACAAGGTATTTGATACCTGATGAGAGTGAGACTGAAACGTTGTAACCTTCAGTAGCTTAATAAACTACTGTTATACAAGTGAAGACAGTGTGCGGGACCTCCTTTTTCTCAACAGGCTTACCCTAACATGCCACTGGCAGGGCTGTCAACACTCCTGAATCCGGAAGGAGACTCCTGCATTTCGACCCCATCTCCTGCGGTGCTCCTGAATTGTCATTTATCCTTAATTTCTCCTGGATTGGGGGATATCCGTGGCTTTGCATGGCAACCTGTGTCAGAATTAAACTGTGCATGTGCAGTTAATTGATCAGCCATAGAGATGCTAAAAAAAAGCCAACAATCACTTGAAATCTGATTCGAGAATAGAGCCTCATAATGGACACATCAGCACATGTCACACCAAGTCAACAGGGGCAAAAGGTGTCATTAGCACCAAATAGCAAATAGCCTTACACAATTAAACAAGGAGGACAACATGACAGAGACACCTTGAAATGTAAATGTAACCTAGAAGAAGAGGCTTTATGCCTGAGTGAGCTCTACAGAAATAGAGGAAACTCAAATAACCAAAACATATATACCGGTAGTTTAAAAAAATAGACCAAATATAAGTACAAAAAGGGCCACCTCCCTTGATGTTTTTAAGAGCGAGCTGAAAACTTATTTTTTCAACTTGGCATTTGTTTAGATTTATCTTGTTTTCATATTCTATGTTCTGGTACAAATTTCCTTAACATTTTTAATTTTTTAGTTTTGTATTGCTATTTTTATTTGCTAATTTGTATATATTGTCTTATATTGACCTGCTTTTTTTCCGGCATTCCGCTGCTTGTTATTTTTTATGTGAAGCACTTTAGGTTGCATTTTATGTATGAAAATGTGCTATATAAATAAAGTTTATTATTATTATTACAACATCAGCAGTGTTGTGCCCAAGAATATCAAGTCATTATATTACACCCGGTGGGCTTAATGCACTTCACACAAGATGGAAGTGGACCTGTTGGGCTGTAGAGGGAATGCTCGTAGGGCCCTGGATTAGCATTCGAATAGCAAATATCCTAAAATTGGGGTGGGCGACAGACCACGCTGTCACCATGACATAGCCATAACCATATAAGGAGTTCCCAATGCAGCTATGCCCAATATAACTTCACATATATAAATTTCAACACTTTTCAGTCATATTTTTATACAAGAATCCATTTCATGTATGGGAGGCCTTAGAATTCCTCGATAGAAGATCAAAGAGCACCTTCAACCATTGCTTGTATTAGCACAAAGCATCACTCAGAGCTAAACTTACAGTACAGCCGCTTCAGTGGTTCTCAAACATTTTTATTTCAAGGACTCCCGGTTTGGTCGAGTGTCGATTTGGCAGTGGTGGGAAAAGTACTCATATTTAGTGTAGTTGCCCTGAGGGCAACTATACTATTGTTCTAGTGCTCTGTTTATTTTGTCCCGTTATACCTCCCACAGTTTTTGTCGCACGCACTCGAGCCATATGTCAAAACGACGGGCTACATCGGGAATCGTGTGCTTGTATTTTGCTAAGACATTTGTTGGATAATTTAATTGATATGAATTAATTAGTGCATTAGTGCATTTCCCCATAGACATGAATGGGAAAATGCAAAAACTCACTTTCAAGTATTTTTTCCTCTGAGACCGTAAGGGCTATACTTACAAGACTTGGAGGAGAGATTCATCATAATTATTAAAATTAATTACCTTAGAAGTATATCGTTCGGCCTCATGGTGGCGCTATAACAGCCAACTTTACCTTTTGGGCTATAACTCTTGAACCGTAGGTCGTAAAATCAAAAAGTTTTTTTCCCTGGATTCCTTGGGTCATGACGCATCTCCCCATATAGGCCACGCCCATTTGCGTCTAGATAGATTTCCCGCCATTTTGAATTTTTTTCAAAACACACTTTTTGCTCCTCCTCCTACAGATTTTGTCCAAATTTCACACAAATCGGTACACATGATCTCCGGACCTATCCCATTAAAACAGCACAGTCAGAATTTAGATCTTCTGTATCGTTCCGCCGTAATCGTCTTCCGAAGTAAGTGGGAGGGGCCTACTTTACAAAACACGCCACAATTCACGCACGGAATGTCCGATCCATCCCAAATCTGAATCACATGTCGAGGGTGGCTTAATCAACGCAGAGCCAAAAGCCATTCCATTTTCGACGGGTGCGATGTGGGCAACTACACTTTGCAATTTCCCGGAATTGCCTCTTTCTAGTTTGTGCTTATTGTAGAACTAGTCCGTTACAAGTAAAAGTCCGGAATTCAAAATGCACTTCAAAAACTACTCATTGTGTAGATTCTAAGCAATGGGACATTCTACACTGTAGATGTCCCATTTGAGAAGTTCAAAATCTATACAATAAAGCTTTTGAAAATAAAAAAACCAGATCTACAAGCTCACAATTGCAAGCTTGTAGATCAGTTTTTTTTTTTTTAAGGCTGAACTATATAGGTTTGTAATTATCAAAATGTACAAAGTAGCTTGTAACTAAAGTGTTCTAATAATTGTAATGGAGTAAAAAGTAAAAAAACAAATGCCTCTGAGATAGTGGAGAAAAAGTATAAACAATTGGAAATACTTTCCGCTAATTGTAATAAACTGGACCCGAGTTGCCTCTGTACTTGGACTGCTTTTGTCCGCCTGGTCCTACACAAAATGTCCTCACCAAAAATAGCCGATCTTAAAACTCACTGCGTGTCACGTTGCGATTTGTTTTGAGCCCCCAGAAAACGGATGCTGGGATTCAAGTGGTTAAAAGCAGGCCACTAGGTTCTTCGCCGCCGTGATGTTGGCATCCTATAAACATGATAAATGTAATTGGTTAGTGCCATAAAATCTTAATTTATGACGTATGTTTTGTTCCCCATTATGTTTTAATATATTATTAATTGCCTCCGCCAGGCCAGCCTGTGGAAGGCTAGAGAGGCCCCAAAACGTTTTCATCTGGCAGTTACAGCGCCACCAGGACAGGAGGCCGAATTCTGCTAAACACATTTTGTGCTACTACTCCTACAGAATCTGTCTGAACAGTTTGAAGGAGATGCACCCAGCTGCGGTCTGGCAGACGAGACTTGGAGAAGTGGGAACCGAGAAGTGAGTGTTTTTGTGTAGTTTTTTTTTACTTGTGAGTGCACAAGCACTCACAGTATGCATGCGCCGTACAACAGCCAACAGGTGAGTAGCAGTTCATTGGTTAAAATGCAAATTGATAATATACAGTATAAACAATGTTACGCATAATTTATGCAAATACATTTCGCCTGCTGAAAAGTATAAAAAAACTATAAAAAGCTATTTGGAAAGTGCGTGAAGTATTTCACGTAAAATTCACGCTGCGTTCATGATTTGAAGCTTTTTGTTCAAAACAGGCCAACCCTGCAAACTTTTGGAAGGAATATGAAATATCGGACAGATCCATCTTGAGCACATAGAGATACTGTGTAACGATGTGCGGGATTTTTGGACAGAATCTGGAGGTTTTTTCCTTGGCCTCTAGGGAGTGTGCATTCAACGTTACATGCAGATCGGTGCAGTTATAGGTTAAAATGTGAAAATCTGCCTCATGGTGGCGCTATAACCGTTCTGGAAATTGGAAAGCACCCAGGGAGTGTGTGTGCAAAGTTTGGCATCTAGCGGGTTAACGGTACCGGAGATTAGCTGTTAATGGACGGATGGACGGAGGGCATAACATACTCCCCTTCGGCCTGGTGGAGACAAAAATAACTGATTTTAAATTACCGGTAGTTATTTTTGGTGAACACTAAATTAGGAATTGGTCTTCTAGGTGCAACACTTCATTACAGTTGCCATGCAGTGCTGCTGCTCATTTGCTTTGAGACTCATATTTTTTTAATAGTTCACATTGCAAAAATTGAGACACTAATCCGAGATTTTGCAATGTAAAAAAAGTGACCAAATGTTGAAAGGTTTATATAATATAACCCTGTCACCTTGACTATGTTTGGGATTTACATCTCTGCTTATCCATGCTTTGTCTTTCTGCAGAGCTCTCTTTGCACTTTGGCCCTCTCAAAAATACAATACAGCACTGCCTGAATGGAAAGCCTTATCAAAGAAGACAAACACAGCAGTCGCACTCTAAATACAGCACACACACACACACACACACTGTGTACACACACTCACACACATCCACAATGCAGCCAGATGAATGGCCTTACTGCAATACAATGGCACTAAATTAAATCACTGATGTCAGAGTTGCCAAGAGCCATCGCGCACACACACGAGCGCGTGCGCGGATACACTCGATTGACTAATAAGATCCTTTTTGTTTGGCTGTGTAATGTATTCTGAATTCAAGCGATATCATTAGAATGGGTTGCGACGTGGGAGGTGTCTGTGCGTGTGTGTGCGTGGTCAATTTCAGTTCATTATGTAAATCAGAACAACAACAATTGCTCCCGTGCAACCCTGTCTTAATTGCCCAAATGATCATTTGCTTTCTTGTCCCCTTCATCTGTTTTGGGGCCTGTTTATTAACTTCATCTTCTTATATTTGTCAGTGTATCCATATTATCCCATTCCCTGGTATATCAGCCACACTCGACTGACTGGTAGCAAAACGCTTTGGTTATTGAGGGTCATATTACAGTGTATTACTTGGCATGCTTCCACTATTGGGTTGAGTCACACATATGGCCTATTTTGGATCAACTCCAGCACTTGTATACTGTATATTATATAAGCATATAGCCTACTGTGCTGTACATTTGTGATGCGTTGTGAGTTTATAGATGTGTTTTTCATTAGCTATTTTATTAACATTTGAACCCATTAAGACGTGCATCTGTATGTGAGCTTATAGATGTGTTTTTCTTTAGCTGTTTTATAGGGATGTCCCAATCACGTTTTTTTTTGGCTTCCGATCATTTGATTTTTCCAGATCCGTTATTTATATTTTTATAGAACACTTATGCCATATCACAATAGTACAATAGTGATACTAGGGATGTCCCGATTTTTTTATCCGATTCCGATCACTAGAAAATGACGTGATCGCCCCCGATTTCCGATCACGTGATCGGATCGGGACAA
Organism: Protomyctophum parallelum; assembly: GCF_964188405.1. Lineage (NCBI taxonomy): Eukaryota > Metazoa > Chordata > Actinopteri > Myctophiformes > Myctophidae > Protomyctophum > Protomyctophum parallelum. The sequence continues at coordinate 15,986,486 of NC_139717.1, read as the reverse complement.
GTTGGACAACCCTAGTATTTCATTAACATTTTAAAATTGACATACATACGATAGAGTTGGGTACCATGTGTAAATATTATGCTGGACAAGAACTGCTGCCGGTGTAAGCTTATATAGAGGAACTAGCCTACTGTCCAAGAGTAACTTACATTGATGCTGTATAGAACTGTTTATAATCCCAGGACATGAAAACTGTGTTGCGATTGGTTGAAAAAAAGACAGCTTCCAGAGTAAGGCCTGACTCACACCTTCGCAACAGATTGATGTATGCTTGTTGTATGAGACTTATTTACTGATGCAAGTCACATGGTTTGACACAACATTTGTGTTGTATGAGGGGGAGGGGGGGCAGTCGAAACACAGCTGAAAGCCGTACAACAAAAATGTTGTGTCAAACCATGTGACTTCCATTGGAAATGCATTGACACTTACCCTTTGTTTACATCTAGCATGCATCAATGTTATCAATGCTAGATCGGGGCGGCGGTGGCTCAGGGGTAGAGTGCCTGGATGGAAACCGCAAGGTTGCCAGTTCGAACCCGGGCTCCCCCAGAGTTACTGTCGAAGTGTCCTTGAGCAAGACACTGAACCCCTAATTGCTCCCGATGTGCTAGTTGGTGCCTTGCATGGTTTCCGCTGCCATCGGTGTATGAATGTGTGTGTGAATGGGTGAATGTAATGCACAATCTCTGTAAAGCGCCTTGGATAAAGGCGCTATATAAATGCACCATTTACCATTTAGATCGAAAGGTGTGAGTGAAGCCTAAGTATGTAACGGATGTCACGCCCTATAGACACTTTCTGCCTGTCGTTCTTTGCCAGGCTTTTCTCCTTGTGAGATGAGCAAAGGCAGGGAACGAGATTACCCTGTGGCATGGCAAGATAGCAAACAGAGATATAACTTACACTGCAGTGTTAATTTTGTTGACGAGACTAAATCATTTCAGGTGACTAAATAGGACTAAAACTAAAATGGTGTTATTCAAAAGGTTAAAGTCCTTCTATTTGTCACATACATTTCTCTATGTAAGATTTGTTCTCCACATTTGACCCATCTCTTGGAGCCGTATGTGCTCGGGAATCATTTGTAGTTGATCTAACCCCCCAATTGAGGCTGAGTGCCGAGCAGGGAGTCATTGGGTCCCATTTTTACAGTCTTTGGTATGACCCGGACAGGGATCGAACCCGGGCCTCCCAGTTTCAGGGCTTACACTCTACACTCTACACTCTAAAAAATCGGGTATTTGCGGTTATAAAGTCGTTATTTTCGGGTAAAAACGGGTCTGCACAGCAGAAATAGCCTAGTGCAAATCTTACCTTTTTGATGAGCCTGCCCGAGACATACACGGCTTTAACCAGCACTGGGCATAACATATAAACAACTTCCTGAATCCTATCCAAGTTCCCCCATAGAAATACATTGAAATCTCCACTATAGCAGAATCACACGCACTCGCACAACACTGACAGCGAGTCAGCGGCGGCCGCATGGTCCAAGTGCCTGCCCAATTTGAGGCTTTTTTATTCCCCGTGGCCGGCGGCCCAAAACGGTTCGCGGCCCCGAGTGGGCCGCTCCGCGGCCCGCCGGGGACGTGTCCCCGGGGACCCCCGTGGTTCCTACGGCCCTGCACTTTGAGACCCACTGGTGGTGTAGCAGTGGACAATTATAATATCTCAAACGCTTTTCTGAGTACCCAAAGTCCAAAGATGCTTTATATTGGTCCGACTTGCAACAGTCCGACACATGCGTGGCTGGTAAAGACTCACCCGTAGCTCCCGACATGCGTTGCCGGTTACGACACATGCGTGGCCGGTTAAAACTCACCTGTGGCTCCAGACATGCGTTGCCAGTTAAAACTCACCCGTGGCTTCCCTGTGTGGTTATAGGGTTAGGTTATGGTCATAGATAGGAGGCCTTAGCTATGTTTCACCAGTTTCAATTGAAACGGGCCTCCACCCTCAGGGGGGCCTCCAAGCTCCAACTGAACGTCAGGCGTCAGTCAGGGCCACTCTTGGCCCCCTCTATCTCGCTCACTCACTGCCTTGCTCTCTCCCACAATGTTAAGTTACACCTATTTTATGTAAATAACCTTGGTAAAATGTGCACTTTAATTTGTGAAGGGACGACAGGATGAGGAGAGGTGGTGATGTTGCTTTATTGTCGAGAGTAATGGCTGCGTGTGATATTGAACAGTCAAACTATTTGTATCAATACGGCTGTATCAACAAAATAATTATGTCATAGGTATAATATGGGGGCCTCATATTTGGTCTTGAAATGGGCCTCCAGATTCCTAAGGGGTAGGGTGTCAGACTAATGCCTGTCAGACTTAGTACATCAGAAGGTGTAGCAGAGTGTTTCCAGTAAGCCAACATGCACAATAGCAGCACCCTGACTCTGTTTGAGCAGAATGGAACAGACAACAGAGCCTTCATTAGTATCATCGGGGCCCAAGTTCTACCCAAAATGGTGTGTGTGTGCATGCATAGAGCCCATTCAAAGCCAAACAAGTAACCTACACACAGTGGTATAAATGGTTAGATGTAGTGTAATCACACAAGGTCAGTCAACATGGTGATTTTTTGAATTCGCTCGGTTCAGGTGCACCCTCTGAATACTGATGTGACTCGTGTAATGTGTGTGAGGTTGGGCCGACAAGGTCACCTGGCTGCTGGCTGGGCAGCTGGCTGGCATGCGTGCACACTTTTGTCAGTCTGCCTCGCCTGAGCCTCACCCATTGCTGCATCCCAACATTGCCAGGTGCAGTGGAGCAGAACCTGCTGTGGGGTAGGGAGGGAGAGGTGGGGGGGGGGGAGTGACTTAGTGAGAGGGAGAGAGAGAGTGAGAGGGAGAGAGGGAGACTGACTTAGTGTGAGAGAGGGAGAGAGAGACAGAGAGAGAGAGACTTAAGTCGTTTCTATTGCTGGGGTGGTCGATGCAAGCCAGGATTAGAGACGGGTGGCCAACAACAGACAGATAGTGGGATCTTGTGGCGGTGTGAGAGTGAGGCAGCCTCTCTCTGTCAGACAGACATCCGGGTGCTGAAATGCGCAAGAGCACCGCGGCGCTGCGTTTCCGCGTTGGCTGAGAGCGTCGAGCGGACGGACGGGAGGGGAGGAGGGACGCCCAGAGAGGAGGAGAGAGGAGAGGAGAGAGAGGGAGCGAGCCACCGAGACGCAGTGGGACACCGACGCACCACCACGGCCATTCAGCTACCACACAAGAGACACACCGCCACAAAGGGAGCCCGACCCAGGTGGTTCGCGGCCAGAGCCTTTCAGCATGGAGACTGCGTTAGGAAACATGCTCTAAATATGCGAGATTTACAGAGGAAATCAGGAGAGAGATAGAGAGATAGAGAGCAATAGAGAGACAGTGAGCGAGCGAGAGAGAGAGAGAGAGAGAGAGAGAGAGAGAGAGAGCGAGAGAGAGCGAGAGTGGTATCCCCCCCCCCCTATATCTTCTGCGGGTGATCTCAGTTTTGTGGTCCACACAGTCCTGTCCAACGTGTTTCTTCTTGGGGGGGTTAAAATGAAGAAGTTCAACATCAGGAAGGTACTGGACGGCTTGAAAGAGGTCTCCTCCTCAACGCCATCTGTCCAAGTGGGGCCACAGGAGAACCATGTCGTCCAGGAGACCCTTCAGTCCGATCATTTTCAGCTCTGCAAGGTGGGGACAGATGATCTTTTATTTATTATTTTTACTGCCTTTAGTTAACACGTCTATAGCCCCGTTGTGTTACCCCCGTGTAGACTTGTACGTGTTGTTACCTGCATACAGTTTTCACCGCACCACTTATCCCATTTCAAGATACAGCAGGTGCATTAAGTGCGCTCCCGCAGCTGCAATAAATTAGTCTATCGACACTAATTGCTGAACGTTATTCTATAGTCTAATTTCCCCCACGTATCTAATATTGTAATTATATAGCCCAGTGTTGTGATCGAGCATCATATAGCCATGGGGATCATTGTGCATAGCCTTGATTAGGTCTAGCTACAGTATGAATTGACAGCGCTCTGCATACAGTATATACCCAAGGCTTGGTCGCCAGCAGCATCCATCCAACCTTCAATGCGCATATGGCTAGTGCGTGCGTTTCGCGAGCAACGAACCAACCGAAAGAACGACAATGACCATGCATGCACGAGCTATTCAATGATCGTCTTGATATTTAGATTATTTGTCTCAAGATTACCCAGTGATGTCAAACGTTGATTTGCAAACAGTGTTCCCTATAGTGTGTCACGCAACGAGACGGTGCATGCTCTTGTTGCGACCATATCGTTCATGAGAGCTCTCTTCGCATCATGAACTGTCATATAGCAGCGCGGGGTGGGCCATATATACAGCTCGCTGCCTCGCTTCTTGCATAATCTGTTCGGGTCTGGATTAACATTGTCATTCTTTGCTGGTTGAAAGGCAGCCAGAACACTATTTCCATCCCCGTATAGCACTCGAATCAATCTGATACACACGGTTTACTTTACCCCCCATGCCCCATCACCATCGATCTATACAAGGGGGACTGCGACTCTGGAATGATCATGGCCTGCCTTTTTTTAAAGAAGGAAATGCAGTGATGTGCCTTTCAAGAGAAATGGATGGTATTAATAAACAGAGCAGAGTGAGAGAGGATACATTTGCATGCGAGGTGCGACTGCCTCTTCCACAATATAACGCAACACATCCCCAAAGGCACCGCTAGAGCTTTGTCCTGGCCCTCCTATTGATTCCTCATCTCCTAAACTAAGCGTGTTAAAGCTGCTCTTCCCCTATATGTGATTGTTTGTATATAGCCTATCGGCCTGCGCGTGCCATGCGGCGCATTACGTGATAGTGATAGCCTGTGGCGCTCAAAGCTGCTACCATCCTACCCACAGAAAGGAAAGGGGTTCATATCATATCCCTCGGGAATGATGACGTTAAACTAATCTTTTTACGCACTTCCACCGAATCGGTGATCAGAGTGTGTGTGTATTTGTATTTTATATATATATATTGTGTGTGTGTGTGTGTGTGTGTGTGTGTGTGTGTGTGTGTGTGTGTGTTTTATGTATTTTGTGTGTGTGTGTTTTTTTATGTATTTTGTGTGTGTGTGTTTTATTTTATGTATTGTGTGTGTGTTTTATTTTATGTATTGTGTGTGTGTGTGTGTGTGTGTGTGTGTGTGTGTGTGTGTGTGTGTGTGTGTGTGTGTGTGTGTGTGAGAAGACGGGCTACAGATGAAACCGTCATGATGCAATCATGCACACAGGTTGGTGGGTTGTATGACCCACCGTGCTCTTTGTCCGTGTTAATGCGTGAGAAAGGCAGGTGTCTGGGCTATGAGCTCATCTTACATAACGGGCAGCTCTAGTCCTCTGCTTTAGCTCTTAAGCAAACAAATCCAACAACCCACCAGCTGACTGTCATAAAGCAAGCGCTCCACCCGTGAAGCCTGTATTGTGGTTTTAAGAAGAAAAAAAACATATTGGTGTATTTTATTCTCTGAGCTCAAATGTAATCTCGTCTGCATGTAGGCTAGGATTCGGAGAGAAAGAGATGAGAGAGACCCACAATATTATAGAAGGGTTCATGTCTAGATTCTGTGGAGCCAAAAGTTAGTGTTAAATGGCACAATTTCCTTCTCTGCGGGTGGCATGTGACACATTGCTTACAATCAAAATAATACCGTTGTCCTCTCTTAACTTTCATTCTTCTGTCCTCACCGACTACACCAGACTGTTCGTCATGGCTTCCCCTATCAACCGTCGTCCATGGCCCATGATCCCGTGCAGAAGATCCTGGCCATCGGGACCCAGAGCGGGGCTCTCAGGCTGTATCCTTTCATTTTTTCCCCATTGATCTGCAACTTGTTAACGTGGCCCCTTTAACGCTGGTCTGGGCCCTCGCGTTCCCGAGAGGGTTGGCCTTCGCAGGGCTTTAGCCTCTCCTCAGCAGCAGCAGGTGGGTGTGTGAATGCCTAGTGTACTGTTATTGGTCAGATGGAAATGGTTGTTGTGGCTGTTTTGAAGCTATGGTCAAATAATGTACTTATCTTGCAAGGGATAGAAATGACCAGGCTGTCCAGGACGGAGGAGAGTCGAGCATGGTGTTTTGTCATGTGCACGATGTGCCACTTTGTGTTTGTTATGACATAATTCATGAAATTAAATGAAGGGACGCAAATAAGTATAAGCATACCGGTACCTTATGAATCCCAATTGGTCCCCATATTGTTCTCTCTGAAAACACAGCCCACATCGTCTATCTATCACACACTCATTTTAGACTCCCCCACTAAATCTGTCTGTGTCTCCTCCTCGTATCCATGTCACCTGTGATGTAGGTGTGGTTATGGTTGCTCGTAGCGTCTTGCTAGCAATAGCAGGCTGTTGTACACAAACAGGGACGCCAGCTTGCAGCGAAACGGCACCGCGGGGAGTCGTATAGCTTCAGAGAACGCCTGCTTGTTTGCCTGTGTCAGGCTAGTTTTACAGTTCCTCCATGTGTCCCTCTCCTACAACCTCTGCCAGCTCATTATGGTGTGATGTAGAGCTGTCCGCTTGGCTCTCTCTCCTAAAACCCCCTCCTGGCATCTGCGGCAGTGGCTCGTACGCACGTTCACCTGCATGGGACAGTGGGGGTAATAACGGAGCGTGGTGTACATATAGGAAAGGATGAATCTTTTGTGATTGTTCTCTGACATTTCATCAAAGTCACCTGAGTTAGCTGTGGCAGTGCTCCTGTACAGTCATGTCTTTTTTTTAATTGTCTACTATTCCATGTAGAAGAAATGCCGTAAAATGGTGAGTATCCAAGCTTATATATATACGAGATGGATATTGAAACGGCTTTGTTGGATTGAATTTGTCTGTCATGGTGGTTGGCACATGTCTCATATGTTCTTAAAGACTCCGCACAGTCAGCAGTATAGCTATATAGTCCTAGCGTGAATCTCAGTCGGGATTATTGTACATTCTCTTGTAGATTATTCTCGGTTCAGCGAGAATGATATGGTTTCTGCTTTGAACTTGAAAGCCAGCCCCGCGGTACGGTGTTGTGTTTGAGCGATGTGGATCAGATAGGGCCTTATCGGAGCCTGGTGAAGGTGAATAGGGAAGTCATCCATCCATCCGTCCGTTTGGTGATGTTCCGTTTCTTTCTTTTTTCTTTGCATGACTGACAGTTTGGGCTGCCTTGTCTCGCCTTATCTGATAATGATGGCAACTAGGTACAGACGAGGGGGCCAAGTTGGAGTTATTATTATATACGACCTAGTACCAGAGCTCAACGCTGAGTTTACTGAGCATGTCATGTATTATTTATCAAAGCATCATTGGGGCATGTCGATTTGGGGGGAAAAAAAGGTGGCTTTTAAAAGGTGGCTGATTTCTTGATCCACTGTACCAGTAGGCCTATATCGTATCTTTTATGAATGAATGTTGACGATTCACCAATAGTGTCTAAACACATATCAAAAGGTGGTTGTTTGCAATATGCCCCTGTGGATGTGTAAATGAATAGGACTTTACCACCCACCACATCACCTATATTGGTTTGCCACCCTGCATGTTTTTACTTCATTCATCATTCTGTATCCTCATTGGTGTGTGTGTGTGTGTGTGTGTGTGTGTGTGTGTGTGTGTGTGTGTGTGTGTGTGTGTGTGTGTGTGCGCGCGCCAAGGTTATAATAGTTAACTAAAAAACGAAAACTAGAATAAAAAAAACATTTGAGTTAACTGAAACTAAATAAAAACTAAAACTAAATTAAAAACGATAACTAAACTGAAACTGTATTGTGTTCACAAAACTAACTAAAACTAACTGAAATTATAGAAAAAATACCCTTAGTTATAGTTTTTATCTATTTATATGCATTTCGGAAATTTATAATATAAACCTTTTAAATGAATTAGATTAATTTCCTCATTTCTCCAACAAGTTTTACGGCTGTTTTCAGCACCGTACGGCAGCATGTAGCCACACCTTACGTTGCTTGTTAACATTCTGCACTGCCTGAAACTGACTGCATGTTACTTGGAAAATCAGACCCGTCTTAAGTGAGTGGTACTGTACTGTACTGTAAGCCCTCCTCCCTGGCCTGTGTGTGTCTGTGTGTTAGGCTGTGCAACAGGGACACTTGGTGGTGAACAAACGCTATTTCCGTGCTCGGACACAGCCAGGAACAGACCCAGGGACACAGCCGCACACATAGCTGTCTATAGGAGTGGTTGCACCACTCAAAATGGCAAAAGTTGGAAGAAAGAGACAGTCCAATATGGGAGAGAGTCGCAAGGAAGTGCCTCGTGGAAAAGGATGATTGTAAAATATGCGGAGCACGTCGGAAGGGTATATAGGCCTGTACAGGTGACAACGATCAACGATTAAAATAATATAAAACACAATAACAAATGGTATCATCAAAGTGGAGAAATAATGGACCAAAGTTACGTTTCTGAACTTTTAGAGTTTATATTTTTAAATGGTATATTTTTTAGGTTTTATTACACAATACTTATTGATCTTTTTTAATCCTATACCTGACAAATAAACCAAAGTACGGAAAAAAACTAAAACTATAACTAAACTAAAACTAAGCATTTCACCAAAATAAAAACTAAATAAAAACTAGCAAACCCGCTCTAAAAACGAACTAAAACTAACTGAATTAGAAAAAAACAAGTCAAAACTAACTAAAACTAAACTATAATGAAAAAACCAAAACTATTATAACCTTGGTGCGCGCACGCGTGAGTGTCTGAGACTGCATGGCATGTCCAGACATTTGGCTGCATCCCTTTCCCAGGGAGGATAACATGAATTAACAGATCAAGAGCCTTAGACTATAGCAGCGAGGCAAAGCAGAGAGAATTTCAGCAGGACTAGGTGAAGTGTGTGCGCGTGCATGTGTGTGTGTGTGTGTGTGTGTTTGTGTGTGTGTGTGTGTGTGTGTGTGTGTGTGTGTGTGTGTGTGTGTGTGTGTGTGTGTGTGTGTGTGTGTGCATGTGCGCCCGTCTTCTGAGCAGACGGCTGATCCCTCTAGCCGCCGTAAAGCCAATCACCTCTGTGATCCCCTCAAAACCGCCCTGGATTTGATCCGAGCCAGAATGGCTGTGCTAGACAGTTTGGAGAGCGCTTCCACTGTCCCTTTGGTTGGGTGTTGTCTGGATGAAGGACAGGAGGCCAGGTCAGGGTTCACAGTGGGAGGAGAGAGAAGTGAAGGAAGGGATGCATGGGGAAGGAGAGCAGATGAGATGAGAGGTATACAACGAGAGACAGAAAGAAAGATAGAGAGGCCATCCCCTACTTCAGGACCTAATGGCCAGGAATAGAAGGATTATTGATCTGTGTGGGGTAATGCACTGAGACAGATACACCTAACTGCACGCATGCATGGACGCGCGCGCACACACACACACACACACACACACACACACACACACACACACACACACATATGCGTACACACACGCACACACTGCTCTCTGTTGTTCCCTGCACAACATCTCCACTCCAGTGAGGCTTTCTCCGAAGAAGTTGTGAGCATTTTAAGTTCTGCTACGCAAGCAGTTCATGCATATTAGCTGTCCATGGGATTAGTGATGCGGTTTCGCTGATAAGCAGAATGAGTATAGGTTGTAAAGTGCTGAATGAAAAAAAAATCCCCATCTATTGCTTTTAATATAAAGTGACATTGAAAAACTACGAATAATTTTGGGCGACATTAATGCAAGACTGAAAGGTATAGAAAATGCCTGGAGAAATAAGAGTTCCTGATGAGCCTGTTCTTTCATCCTTGACCAGCTATGACTACGCCATTGCCTTCACTTTCCACTTTACTGTATCTAGTACCGCTATAGCTCCTCCCAAGATTGTGTGTGCGCGCGCACGTGTGTGTGTGTGTGTGTGTGTGCGTGCACTGTGCATGCGTTGTGTTGGGTGGCCCGTGGCGGTGTACGGTTCACCCCTTGGAGAGATGGGTCTTTACCGGTGGTGTTCCAGGAAGATGGCAATGCCATAACTCAGAGGCTCTCCCCGGGCCGTGATCTGGCCAGAAGCGGATCAATGGATCAAATCGTCGCTCCGTTTTCTGCCACATTATCTCATTGGCAGGCACACGGCGCTGACGGACTCACACTAATGGCACTATCCATACACATGCCGCCACACACACACACACACACACACACACACACACACACACACACACACACACACACACACACACACACACACATACTGTACGCATACAGATACGTGTGGCTACACAGTTCTTGAGCTTAGTCCAGTTACCCTGGGTAAACATAGTACCTTTCCTTTCCTTTACAGTAGAATTCTCAGTAGCTACTGTGTTATCAGTGGTAAATATCTACACGCCTAGAGGTAGCCACTTGAACCCTATAACCACTTGTCCCCCAGGGCTCCGTACCACACATTTTTACACCAAATTTCTTAACGAAAATAGCTTCACGAACTCACCGTGTTGTGACAGACCGTAAGCTTGTCATGTCCAATTTCTTTATTCAATTTTATTCTTAAAAACAGCCGACAACTGACCAAAGTGCTGTACACCAAGAGAAACAAAACATAAAATATGTATATAAACTCATTGTGCAAAAAAATCTCACATATTATATAACACGTAACGATTATAAAAAAAAAAACATCAGAAAAACACAACATAGTAGGGGCAGCAAGTACAGAAAATGAAGGCACCAATACATTTGAAAATTAAGGGATCGGGTAGAAAGGTAAAAAACGGTCCAACCAATTTAAAAGGCCTGGGAGAATAGGTGTGTTTTTAGTCTGCTTTTAAAAATGTCCAATGAGGGAGCAGACCTAATAGTTATAGGGGTAGATTGTTCCACGACTTTGGAGCGGTGACCGAAAAGGCTCGGTCACCTTTTGACTTAATCCATTTTGGGCGGGCCACCGAGTGGCGCGCTACAAGCTTGTAGGTCTGCTATTTTTGAAAAATCGAAGAACGACTGACATAGAAACATAGCTTTTTCAGAAAACTGTCAGGATGTAGAAGACATGTTTAGAATCTGATCTCAGGTCAGAATGGGTTCAGCTTGGTGCATGGAACCTTGAGGAGCCTCTGATCAGTTGACCTATCAGTGGCCTATGGTTGTCCATGGAAGCAGCTCACACAGATGTAGGTTGGTGCCAGCCCATGGTGGGCTTTATAAGCAAATAACATTTTAAAGTGTATTCTAAATTTGACTGGGAGCCAGTGGAGGGAGGCCAGGACGGGAGTAATGTGCTCCCACCTTCTGGTCCCAGTCAGGAGTCTAGCTGCAGCGTTCTGAAAAAGCTGCAGTCTAGAGAGGGAGGCACTTGAAATTCCGGATCGGCTTTTTTCACCTGAATGTTACATTCAGTACAATAGTGTTTATATGGCTTTTTCGAGCCAATAACCCCCAAAGTGGCATTTGGCAGTGGTGGACCCCCATCTGAAAAGGTTTAGTGCCAGAGACCCCCCTTCCAGAATAACATTATTTTCTCCAAAATGTTCAAAAATAGCAGACGTACAAGCTACATGTGCTCTTTTTGAGAACCACTGTTCTAAATTCTCTGAGGATTTTTACTGTGTGTTCACATGTACACTCAAGCTCTGTATGTGCACCCTCGCATTGACATACGTGCACGTACACACGTCTTAGTGTGCACATACATACAGTACGCCTTGTGACGGGTCGTGCAGTCATAGATATCGACCATGGATTGTTCTGTTATTTTACTGCTGTCTTTACTCTTTACTGAGTTGGCCACTGTGCTCCTTGTTCTGTCTGCGACGATAAACTTAACTACATCCAGGAACTGGACTGAGGGGTGTACTTAAATAACACAAACGTGTGTAGATTGTAAAGATATTTGTTCAGTTAGTGTGAGTAATTGTTGGGATTTCTGTGTTGTTTTTTATATTTTTTATAGAGAGACAGACAGTAGGCTGGCAGGAAATGGGGGAGAGAGATGGGGGAGTGACATGCAGTAAAGGCCGTCGGGATCGGGAGTCGAACCCGCGGCACACTGCCAGACTCGGGCTACTGGCCAAGGTGCCTGGACCGCTGAGCCACGGCCCAGGCCGGGATTTCTGTGTTTTAATACAAGACGGTATGAGCAGGAAAACGGCACATTAATGCATGCTATGCAAAGCATTTCAAGATGAGCATGCATGCTAATAAGCTACTGATAAGATTTATTTTGTTTTGTTCACGTCGTATTTCTTAATATTTCATGCTCCTCGATTAATTTGACCCTTAGTGATTTTGGCAAATCAGAAGCTATTATAATGACTTGTAAACGAAGAATATTTTGCGTGCTTTGTGAGCCTGTTCTGAAGGCATAATATTAGTGCCTATAGCGGTGCTCTATAATACTGTACATACAGTATATGCTTATAATGAAGATAATTAATTGGGATTATAATGAGGAGAATGATTTTCTTTGGCTGTGGTAATGCTCAGTGGGCACTGAACCCTCGCTGTAGTGCAAAGGTTAAAGAGGGAGCGATCTGCTTTCAGATAACAGATTGGGTTATTTATCTAGCTGTTAGTTTTCAATACCCCGCAAGCCCCCCCCCCCCCCCCCCCCATTCCTTCCATAGCCCTCTCCATATTGCTGTCTATATTCAAGAGATAACCATTTTAGATGGCACTCCTCCGTACTGTGTGTGGTGTGTGGTGTGTGTGTGTGTGTGTGTGTGTGTGTGTGTGTGTGTATGTGTGTGTGTGAGTGATATGCGTGCGTGTCCTTAGTTACATAATGCACTGGAGCTCGGATCAGCAAAGACAAGGCTGAATGAGACAGCAACACTCATCAAAGGAGCTTGGCTGCTGCTGCCTCCAGTGCGTGCGTGCGTGCATGTGTGTTTGTTTGTTACACTCGCACGCAGTGTGTATGACATCTACTGTAAGTGTGTACATGATTAAATTAATATACAACATATGCAAACCATGCTATGTCTTTGCCTCAGGCCATGCTTGACTTGAGTGGGCTGCTGTGACATGCATGACTATACATGTGGATGAATTCTGCAATTAAGTGTCGTTTTGTGTAAAAATGGGAAAATGCGGTGCGTGTCGCTGGCCAATGTGAATGCCGGCAAATCACGTCTGGAAGCAAGAGTGATTCAGAAAGTACAAATTTAAGAGGGATTATCATAGTTGACCTAATTTCACTCCTCAGTCACACAACTGGCACTGCAGGGGTTTGGGGAAATATGGAGGAGGGGAGGACGGCAGAAATGAACAGCTCACCCTGTTGAACATTGTGTGTGTACTGTGTGTGTGTGTGTGTGTGTGTGTGTGTGTGTGTGTGTGTGTGTGTGTGTGTGTGTGCGTGTGTGTGTGAGCATTTGTGTGGTGTAACGATTTCTGGCGGGGTAGAAGTTGTACCTGCCAAATTACCTTTCTTTTTAGTTTTTTGGACAGAGCGTTCTGGGTCAACGGTAAGGTCGCTAGGAAGCCAGTAAGTTGTGACTATGATGTCACCACGCTGCAGATCAACTGCACTCTTCTGCCATTACGGTTTTGTTGGCTTGCCTTTGTGCGCGAGTGCATCTGTCAGTGTGATTTACAGTATGTATCATTCTGCGCCCGCGTGACGTAGTCAAAGACTCTAAATCAAAAGCCACTTTTGTACTTGGTCCATCTTGAGAAGTGCTGAGTCCTCTCGATATGCCACCAGCCCACTAGTTGTCCTTAACAGGAAATTGAATCATGGATAGAGCGACAGCTGCTGTGGCCAGCAGTGTTAACTAAGACTAAAGACTAAGTCGACTTAAGGTTTTTCAGAAGATTGAATAGGAGTAAGACTAAATGGTGTGTTATTTAAAAGACTAAGACTAAATCAAAATATTGTGAAAAACTTAGCACTGGTGGCCAGTAATATGACCCTTGCAACTAGTCACACGTTTAACTCAGTTTTAAGGTCAACGGCACCAATGCAACTCCTTGCAACTGCCATTGGGGTGAATGCGTTGGTTAGACACACAGTCTAGGCATTAGTCCGACAACATCGGACTAACATCGGACAACATCCCAACATGTGTGGCCGGGTTACAACTAACCTGTGGCCGGGTTAAAACTCACCCGTGGCTCACGACATGCGTGGCAGGTTAAAACTCACCCGTGGCTTCCTGTGAGGTTAGGTTAGGGTATGGGTTTTGGGTAGGGTGTCGGACTAATGCCTGTCGGACCAAACACGCATTTGCGTGGTTGACCGCGAAACTGTATTGTTGCAAGGAGTTGCACCTGGGCTTAAAAAGCTGAGCAAGCGTTTGACCAATGGCAGTCCAATGGCCGCAGTGGCATCTAATGCCATGAGTAAGATAAACAGAGTTGGATTGAGCAGAATAGTAGCAGAATTCAGAAGGTGTGGGGTTGAAGACAAAAAGCACCAACTGGCCGTGAGTTTTGTGGGGATTGTACATCACGCAACTGGGGCCGCTTTGCTCTTATGTCATATTTGGGCGAAGGCACGGTTTCCCCCTGCTATTACTTAATTTGCTCTTTGCCCTGTGTCTCTCTGTTAGCTTCTGTCTTAAGAAAATTATAGCTGTGTGTGTGTGTGTGTGTGTGTGTGTGTGTGTGTGTGTGTGTGTGTGCGTGTGCGTGTGCGTGTGCGTGCGTGTGCCATATGACTGAGGGCCATGTGTGACTCACCAGTTCACTAATGGAAAGGTTTCCATGAGAGATTCACTATCGTTTCTACACTCAGGTAGACAAATCGTATACAGCATACGCACGCATGCACGTGCGCAGACACGTGCACACACACAGACGGGCAGGAGGCCATTCAGGATTTCTTTTAACTATAATGCGGTGTGTTATTGGAGGACAAGAAATCTTGATGACCTGAGGAGATGGAGGCTAACGGCAGACTGATGGGATAGAGTGTTATTGTTATATACAGGCTGTGTTGTAAACCCTGGGCAGTGTGCAGGACTGACTGTACTCTACTGTACTGTACCGTACTGTAGCAGGAGAGAATTCATCACCGGAGCCTACTGTGTTCTCTGCAGTGCAGATTTTCATTTCGCATTATTTTTTCACTGCTCCGTACACCCTGCCGCGGTACAGGTAGAGGGTGTGTCCACAGACGTGTGTGTGTGTGTGTGTGTGTGTGTGTGTTGTGTGCTTGACGTGTGCATGTGCATGATGGAGAGCAGTGGCCGTGCACTGCTACCTGAAGCTGGAGAGGTCTCCTACCTGTGCACTAATTACTCTCGACAGACGGCAAATCACGCTCGACTGGCTAATCGTAAATTACATATTGTCGTGTGGGCTAGTAGCGAGTGAGTAGAAGGGCACAGATTTGTATACACGCAGGCACACAGACACCCGCAGGCACGCACACAGGCACACACACACACACACATGCACACACACTGTCTGTTTGTCTGTCTGTCTAGTTATTGCAGGCCTCAGCCTTAATCTGCGTCTGTCCCAATGCCTCAAACGTCCAACCACGCCCCACGACTTGTGCAGTGGACGGAAGCCCCCCCCCCCCCCCCCCCCCAGCGAGGCCTGCTTAGTGGTCCCATATCTCAGCATCTGTCCCGGTGTAATTAATGTGTGGCTATTACAGAGCGCAGTGCGCATGTGTGGAGAAGAGCAGATTGTGACTGACAGAGACATATCGGGTGGGCCACTGAACTCTGCTCACCATGGCTCTATAGTGACTTGGGTCAAATGGGCAACAGGAGACCAATTCTGTGGCCCTAGATCAGCATTTTCATCACATTGACCGTGGCTTAGAGCAACAGTAATATTTACACAGGATCTTTACGGTGCCGTGTTAATCCTAGTGATGGAAATGATGATATACTGTAGGGGCGGCAGTGGCTCAGGAGGAACAGTAGAGTAGCCTTTTGGGCCTTTGGGGAATTGTGATTGGTCTCTGACCAACCGAACCAAAGCAGGCTCCTTTCCCATATAACAGCGGTTGTTTGCTATAGAGACATGATTGTTTTTTTGGGAGAAAAAAAACATCTTATGTCCAGTCACACTATATTGAACCCGAGATGTTCCTTTTTACTATGTTAAAATAACAATTGAATACATTTATTATCAATACGCAACTTGAAAAACGTGTTTTTGTCCAACTTGTAACAGCAACCAATGGCCGCGGAAGAGGGGTAGGACTATGGGCGGGATGAAAGGTGAATTGGAAGGTTCCCGGTTCGGATAATCATAGATGTCCACCTAATGCATCTGGTGACATATCTAAATTCAATCACAACTGGGTGGAAACAATTCGTAAATAAAAATAAATTAAATGACGGCATCGCAAAGCCAGTGCGCAAAACTTCAGGGCCGTCCTTCGTAGTGGGATGGCATCAGGGTATTGGTTTTCAAAGCAGTGGGCGTACTGTAGGTTTGTTAGCGCTCGTTTTCTCCGCCGTCCAATTCCACACATTGAATTTAGATTTCCCCAGACGTGTCAGAAGGCGGAGATCGTTTGGCTAAGTGTCCTTCAGCAAGACACTAAACCCCTAACTGCTCCCGACGTGCAGGTTGGTGAGCCTCGCATGGTTGCCTCTGCCGTCAGTCAGTGTGCGAATGTGCGTGTGAATGTAAAGCGCTTTGCATAAAGGCGCAATATAAATGCACCATTTGCCATTCACGAGGACGTCTGTGACATAGAACCCACAGCGTGTCACAAATCTGCCCCCGAAACGTCACGTAATCTATAGCATTAGCTATTGCGTTGGATGCTATACGTGTTGACACAGGCCTGCTGCTCTGCCACATAGCAGAAAGTGACACCAAGTGACGACTTGGTGATTTATGACAGGGTTTGTTGGCCACAACTGCTTTCTCAGCATTGCTGGGACCAGTCACCTGCACCGTGTACCTATTGATTCACTCATATTAGTCACTGGTCAATAGGCTTCTGTAGTGTTACTAGGCTCTGAAGACCAGCGGTATGACCACTGTACAGATAGAATGCCACCCACAGGTCCCTTTTACCACTAAAGGACCACTTCACCACTTTCCAGACTATCTTCATATAATTGGTCCTCGGTAATGATCATGATACAATAGCACCATTTCTTTCTACTCTGGTCTGCAAGTGCGTTTCCATCAAGCCCTGATTTAGCGCATTTAGGCTTTTGCGCATAACACGTTGCGAGCTTGCACATCTGCCATCTTCACTCTTACGGAACATTTAGAAAATGCCTGAAAAAATCATAATAATGTAATGCCTATAATGACATCAACCCAAAAAAGGGCCGCCGGTTTAAATGAGCCCACACACTCTGTGCAAGGTCTGTTTACGACCACAGCAAATGGCGATCTGATTCCAGGAGTGGTTACATGTGCGGACCCGAGGGACCTCCGTGGCTCTTATTGATTTCAAATAGCGCTTCATTTGTAAGTCCAATGCATTCATTATCATGCATATCATCATCATCATCAGTGTCCCCGTCTTCCCGAGAAGATGCTAGTACTGCTTGTCAAACTATATCCACATATAAGCCTTCCTTCCTTTAGTTTGAAACAGGAGGCTTTTCCAGGAAAGCACATGATCACCATAATATACGACATTATACACAGAAAATGCAGGTTCCTTTTATACTCACCTCCATCTGGTGACTGAATCTATACTCGTAGAACGCCTCTGTTTACTTCAACGTTAACCGTCTTTTTTTTTAAAGCTGTTTCATTCGGGAAACACAGAAACACAGAAAAAGTGAAAGATCGCTATGTACAGTAACAAGTCCCACGAATGTTATTTAATTCACCCAAAACATACATTTTGTACATATCGTTTATAGAAATGAGCCACAAATCAAGCTTGTTTTGACCCAAAACGCAGCCTGGAAGAAGAACCCGAGATATTAGGATTCTAAAAACTCGTTCCCATAGACAGCATAAGCCAGCTGTCTATTATTAATTTTTTTCTTTCATCTCACTTGAAATCACTTGAAAGCGTAATCAATATATTAAAAAAGACGTCCAAAGACCATCTCGGCGTCGAGGGCCCAAGCAGGTAAAGGCGTCAACAGACGATCTCGGTGGGCAATGAGTCTGTTTAACATTGAGGATGTTATTGTGTACTGACACCACTGACAGAGGTGCACGGCAGGCTGATTGCTAATCACAGATTGCAATTTGCTGAATGCCACTGCCCCCAGTGGATTGTGTCCTTTGGTGATATGTCATGCTTATCAAAATGACATAAAGTCATTGTGTGATGCATGCCATCGAGTATCACCATCACGCACTAAATTGTAAATGGCACAGCGCTAGTTTCATAAGATTGAGTTTGAATACGTGTTTGAGGGTCATTGATTTTGATGTGATTTGATTATTAAAGAACACTTTGGGGGAAAATCGACCTACAGTACCTGTATAGAAATATTATTGGATTACATAACTCTGAAATCGTTGCTAATGATATACTGTACTATACTGTATATACCTTTTTTAACTTACTCTATTTAAAACGTGTCATGGACAAATTATAATTTTCTTTGTGGTCACATGAAAAACAAGGAAGGAACCTAGAATATTTGTTGTGCCTTTGGTTTTGTTTTGTCACAGCGATGACTCCGGACAGTTTTTATTATCAGATTTTGTTTGTCTTGGCAGATGAGTGAGGGTTCCAATTGGTAATGATTTGCTTTAGAATCGTTTAAAGGTCAAGTTCATAGGTCAAAGGTTAGCCCAATGGTTTGTGTGTTGGTTGAAACGGGGATTATCAGATACATTTGTGGAATGAGAAACGCCTATGATGAATTGAGATATTTGTCTGACAGCATTTAAAGCCAAAACCACACCAAAGAGTCGTTGGGACAAAACCGTTTTTAAGGTAGAACACACCAATGCAACTCATTGTTTTACCTTAAAAAACTGTTTTGACCCAACCCGACCCTTTGGTGTGGTTTGGGCTTAAGAGGCACTGATTGTGAATTGGTTTCTCATTTTAATATTAATAATAATACAGATTTTTTTATAGTGCTTTTGTTTGTGTCATGAGCACATCAACAGAGAACGCTAATGCAGCGATATAGCGACGCAATTTGTGAATTTGCGTCAATGAGGCATCATCGTTCCATTTAGTGTAGCAGAGCCTTTCCACTGAGCCGACATGCACAATAGCGGCATCCTCCTGACTTTTGACATCAATAGAACGTAACCTTGATTAAGTAGCATTGGTAACTATAACGGCACCCTATTGTTCATGTGGCCGCCATAATGACGCAGTGTAACAACGGTGATGCAGCGTGACTCGAGTGTTTAGGAGTGACAGCGTGTCGAGGCATTACCGTGTTGTTAGCTTGACGTTATCCCTGTGTGTAAAGGTTTTGTCACTTCACCTAATGTGCTACCTGGCCTTCTCCCCTGGCCTCTGGGTCTTCACTGCATCGGTTCTCACACATTTTCATGTCAAGGAGCCCCATCTGTTTATGCCAGGGACCTCCGTACGAGATTTGTGTTATCGAAATGTTTAGAAATTATTATTTTTCTTTTTTTTTACCTCTATATGCAAGGGTGATTTTGATGATATACATTTAGCCGGGGACCCCCAAGGACCCCTACTTTGAGAACTATTGAACTATTGATGACAGAACTGCAGTCTGCAAGGCATTTTCTCTGCCGTGACCCTAATTTATGCTTTGGTCTTGTCTTGTTGAGCGACACTTTTCACGACACACTTTGTCGCCAAAGCATAAATCAGGCTTTGGACTCACTGTTTCCCACATGCTGCTGCTCCTCCTCTTCCATCTCACACCTCTCTCGCTTCAATGCAGTGATGCAAATAGCCTGCATCCTGCATCCTTTAGACTCACTAAATTGAGAATGAGATTCAATTTATTGTCAATGTACAGTACAAGTAATCATATGTCACCCTCCGGGGATCATGGGATGCAATACTGTACTCAGTACTGTACTCGTTGTACTGTTGTTGAAGTAGGACTCATAAGATTACCACCCCCGGGTCCCGGGTCCCATTACATTGAAAACCTATTGGCATTGTTGCAAGCAGTGGTGGAAAAAGTACTCACATTCTTTTTAGTAAAAGTAAAAGTATCGAGCAGTAAAAGTCCAGAATTTAAAATGTACTTTAGTAAAAGTACACAAGTATTGTCATCAAAATGTGCTTAAGGTACCAAAAGTAAAAGTACTCATTATGCAGAATGTCCCATTCTGAGTTTTCAAATTCAACATCTTTTGAAATGAGCAGATCTACAAGCTCACAGTGCATGATTTATTGTGAGCTTGTAGATCGGCTCTTCTAAATCTAAAAAAGTAACTATAGTAACTCAAGTTTTCCAATGATTGTAGTGGAGTAAAAGTACAATAATTGCCTCTGACATGTAGTGGAGTGGAAGTGTTGGGAATTGGAAAAAATACCTTTTATATTGTACTTAGAACACTGCAGTGCCTAAGGTAGCATAGACACAGAACACTCTTACTCACACATCCACATTCCACACACGGTTACACCAGTGCCTTTAATTTGGTTCTAAAACCTTTAATGTGATAACACAGGCTCTGCACTGCAGCAGCAGCAAGTACAGTCATACAATACAGTGCCATGTGTTGGCAGAATTACATGAAAAATGTCTAAACCGATATCGTTTTCCAATCTTGTACCGTGATCTGCATCTTTTTATTTTATTTTTTATTTTTTATTTTTTGCGGGGGCTTTTTGCCTTTATTGATAGTTATACAGTAGGTTGAGAGAGAGATGGGGGGGGGGACACACACACACGCAGCAAAGGACTCGAACGTGCAAGACGCTGTCTAGTAATTTGTCTCCTTACCTCATGCTTTGTCTATCGCTTAGACTTTCACATTTCGCATTTGTCGTTGCCTGAGGTCATCCATTCAAGGGCAGTGTCATCAGCCCAACCCCTAGATATAATCGGTTCATCACGTACCCATAACCTTGAACCTCGGGACTGTTTAGTCACAAGGATGATGATCAAATAGCATCAGTGGCAGTTGATCAATGCAGCTACCGTGGCGTGGCCATGGGTGACATGCTGAAATTCGTCATGCAGCGAGCTTGCACTAATTGGTCACCTACTGCTATAGCAGCACTAGGTTACTAGCTAAATACTGTATCATCCCTAATGCTGATATCAGTTATCACCTTTTATCACTCCCCTATATATACATACACACTTATCTATAGTACTATACTAAATTATGTATCTATTGCCTGTGTGAGTGTTCTGATGTTTGTGTTTTAACCCATTCTGGGCGGAAACCCCTGTTGGTGTTTTAACTTTTAAGCATTATGTTATACTTTAGCTATTCAAAAATATAATAGAAACATAGACATAGAAAACATGGGTTTTTCAGAAAACTGTGATTTAGAAGGCATTTGTAGAATCGTCCTCAGGTCTAAATGGGTTAAGCATACAGTACAGATATGATCTACAGTATACAGTAGTGCTATTGTGTGTGTGTGTGTGTGTGTGTGTGTGTGTGTGTGTGTGTGTGTGTGTGTGTGTGTGTGTGTGTGTGTGTGTGTGTGTGTGTGTGTGTGTGTGTGTGTGTGTGTGTGTGTGTGTGTGTGTGTGTGTGTGCTCTGAGCTACTATGTGTGCGTGTGCTGGTCTTTATGTGTGGTGAGATGATCCCTAGGCCTTGTACATGTGCACATTCAGTATATGTTTCCACCTCTGTTCCCCCTCTGCTATACTGTAGCAGACAGACATAACATTGTTCCGTGTTTGTTTTATTGCCTGAAATAATATGTTGGTGCTCATGTCCCGCATGTGGAATTAACACAATCCGGGGCCATTCTATTTCATGCTGCTTTACCTTCATTGCTAAAAGCTAATTTCTAAATGTGAAACCAAACCAGCACCAGCTGGTGAGCATTAGCATGGCTGTGTCAGCCTCCTGTGCTACAATAATGCCTATAAACAAATATAGAATGCTATTTGTTATGCAGCTAATTGTACTTACAGGCATAACATAGTTGTCCTATACACAGGTACAGTACTACAGTACATACAGTAGGTTATCTATTTGACTAGCTTTACTCTTAATCACTTTAACCCTAGCCTGGGGTTCCTATTTATTAGATTTAGTTTTTACTTACGTTTTTATCCCATTATCTTTGTAACCCATTTTTCACCCTGTGTTAATATTGCCTAAGCTGTAATCCTGGGCGCTACTCTCCCTCTGCTAACCTGGGGAGAGCCCCGAACTGAGCCCATGCATGAGGAGTGAGCAGGCCGCTTCTTATCACCTGAGATAGCAGACATGTTTTTTTTGTGAGGGGACATGGAGAGAACGTGCAAGCAACACACAGAAAGGTCCTTTCGCCAACCCCAAATAGGGTATGGGCGCTGATGATGCGGAGGAGAGAACACTCCCCCAGTGCCCACAGCGTCCCCAGCGGGAATCGAACCCGCAACCTTCTAGCTGTGAGCTGGGGTTCCTATTGTTGTAGGTGGACATGATATATATTTTCCATAAAGATTTCAGCATTTCTTCGAAGTATATTGGGCTTAAGTGCCATTATACTGTACAGTAGACGGTTGCAAAGGCGCATTTAACCAGCCTGATGACTCAATTATTACTACTGCCACAGCAACTGAAGGCTTGTAAGGCTGGCTTGACAAAATGGCTAAATGCTAAGTCCTCCTATGGTAGAAATAGACTGAATGTGGATTTTCTATTTTCACCATAATGTTTGGATAAATAGTATAGTATTCTCATAGGTAAATTGATTTTCAAGAATAGTAGATGGGGTAGATAGAAGGGTGATTTTAACCTGTCAGTCTGCCTAATCCTGTGTCTTGCAGTGGTGGAAAAAAACAACCCTACAGTGTGTGTTGAGGACCAAGAATATGCTGTATCGAATGATCTAGCCTTCCCTTCCCTTTTTAGCTAGCTTTGAATGATCGCTTTTTTTTACAACAAAAACAGCTGAACTCAGCAGGATTACGGCCCTGTCTGTCTCGGTATCCGCCAATCGCGCCGCCTCACTCAATCGACAACCTATCCGATGGGCCGCTAAGTTGCCATGGCGCCTCGAACCGGCCATGGCGTGGCATCACAAAAGGCTGTTGCAGATTTTGCTCGGTTTGAAACATCAGCTCAAGAAGAGAGAGAGAGAGAGAGAGAGAGAGCTGTATTGACCACGGAGCTCTGAGGCTGGTCGTCTAAGCCTAAATGGATGACATTAAGTTGGGCTTTGCACAAGCGGCAGTCAAGTGTCCTATAGATCAATTGTGTGGTTCTGTCCCGGATTTGGCTCGGCCTCCTGTCGGTCAAATATTGGCAATTCAAGGCAAACCTTCCAGCTCGATGCCGGCTGGTGGATGACGTGTAGCTTTAGTTTCTATATCCTCCATATAGGGCTGGCGGCGTCGCTCGGTGGCCTGCCTCACACAGAGAAAAAAGAACACACGTGTGTGTCAGCACGGTGTGATGACTCAGACGTTGATGTCCAGCCAAATGGTTGTCATGTAAACGGCTCCTCCCTCGCCCCCGCCGTTTCCCTCCCCTTTTAACTCCTCTGACCCTGGGTTGTGGATTACTGTGTGAGATATGTCTATATTTGTGTATATATATGCGCGCGCGCGCGCGCGTGTGTGTGTGTGTGTGTGTGTGTGTGTGTTGGTGTGTGTGTTGGCGTGTGTGTTGGTGCGTGTGTGTGAGAGAGAGAGACTGTGTCCATGCATGCGTAGAGCGCCACTGGCCACAGGGCTGTTTGTGCTTTTCCATCTGATTGAAGCACAATGTGGATTACACTCTGATGTCAAGTATGGGAATGGGGGAGGGGCAAAGGGGACGAGACGGACAGCTCAGGACTTGAGGGCCCGTGTGTGCGTATGTGCGCACTTGTGATTCCTAAGC
>NC_139717.1:15882658-15957658 GCF_964188405.1 Protomyctophum parallelum | reverse complement strand
TTACATTTCCCAGTAAGTAATGTAAAGCCAGCCATCATTTCTTCCGCCAGAATAGGTTTAAAGACAAAAAGCAAAAAGCCTAGTTCTCTCACGTCTACGACGACAACTATTCAACAATCTCTGAATGTTATATAGAGTCTGGAACCACACCTCCTGAAATCTGAGCAAGGAAGCTTAATATCAATTTACGCTAAGCATCAAGCTATAATATGCTTAGATGATTTCAATTTATTATTAGATAAGTTTGCGCGACTGTGAAAATGAAACGGAAGGGGGGAGGACGCTTGTTCATGAATGATCAGAGCTTCCGTTCTCCAGACTGTAATGACCGGAAGCATTTGAAAATTGCGAGAGACAACAGTCTGGCCACGCGAGACTATAACAGCTCACCCAATACAACCCGATTTGGACTAACAATCGCAGAGAGATCGCCTCAATTCTTTTCTTCTTCCAGTGTTGATTTCAGACACAAATGTGATGTCAATATGATGTGAAGGCTTTGGGCTTTCAGGCGAGACAGGATTTAGATTGTTTCTCTTCGTCTTGTCATTTTAACCTTTAAAACATTTGGACATTGCACAAAGAAGTAGCCTACGGTAGTACAGTAAAAATCATTATTATTATTATTTATTTATTTATTTAATTTTAAAAAGGACACAATTCACCCATTGTGTAAAGTAACACTTTCACTGTGCAGGACTGAGAACAAAGATCTAATACAGAGAGGATGGTGTGCACCATGGGAGATTAGGCTTTTTCAGTGCACTCAAAAAAGTAAAACAATCGCTTTGTAAGTACGACTATTAAAAAAAGGTATATTAGCTTAATAAAATCTGTGAATATCACTTATGGGATCCTTTTAGTTGGATATACAATAATTAATGAGTAAAAATCCAACTGTTATTTGTGAGTTAAATGTACATCTATTGTTTTAGTTCATTTCATGAAAATAAATGAGTATATGCCAAACTGGTAATATTGGTCAAATATATATACAAGTCTCAGTAAGTTTCCATCATAATATTTGAGAATGGAGTAATCGTACAGATCAGTTTGAAGAAATGTAATTATTACTCATTCCTACCCAATATTATTAGTAGATACGGTATCTACTAATAATATTGGGTTGAAATGATCTAAGATACCCATTAGACACGCCTACCTGCCTCTTATTGGCCAGAGTTCATAACAGCGATGAAAGCCGGACCGATACGAGTCATCCCGAGTGGCAGGCTGGCAGCCATTACAAAATTTACAGCAGAAGCAGTAGCTGAGCCGCGCCACGCAAGTGAAGTGAAGTTACAAGAGAAGTTCTCCTTCATGGTAAGTAGCCAGCTATCAAATGTTAATTAAATGTTGACCGTGTCTTCATACTTTTTTTTTGGACCGGACTAAAGCCATGGTTTACATGACGCTCGTATAGGGCTAGCAAAACTAACAACTGTCAAGACTAAAGAGTGCATGCTAATTTTCATTCAGCCCCACCATAACGTAACGCCTGTGGTCGTCGACACTATACACATAAACTACACATGTTTCAGCCATGTACATATACACAATATCATGTTAAAATGCATAGAATAGCCTACACATTATTTGCGAGGGAAAGTTCGCGCCGAACGGGAAGGGCTCAGGGCTGCATGGTAATTGTAGTTCATTTGACTTACGATTGTATGTATGGCTCACTGAAAGAACTATCAAAATGGCCGCTATAAACGCGGGCTTATTTATTATGTTGAATTCTATGCTGTAATACTAAACTAAACATGCTTCATCTATACAGTAAACGTTAGACGATAAGCTTGTTGTTTTGCGGTGCCTGCGTGCGGTTCATGTTTTACGTAGGCCAGCAGTATAGGCTATAGGCTTGAGCTTTTAGAAATATTACTTTTGCTAAGGGGGACATAGACCAACAGGGGAGCCCACGACGGGACGGACGGCCGCGACCGGGCGTCGCTTAACGGGGGAGGATCATGAAGAAGTGACGCCGAGGAAGCAACGCCATGGGCCGTCGGAGCCCCCCTAACCGACCGCAATAGGCGGAACGGGCTGGCGGGGCTGCGATATTAAACATTTTTCAGGGAGAACTCTTGGGGCCTCTACGCAGCTGCGTAGTTTGCGGTAGAATGGTGAATAAATCTGCAGGCAGCGTCAGACAGTGCAATTACATGTGGACATTGTCATCCAGCACAATCATTGGAATTATAAACTGCATGGAACGAAATGCATTTAGATCAGTGCTAAATGTCTGTTAGCAAAAGTAATCATTCTAAAAACTCAAGCCTGCTTGTGAGCTTGTAGATGAGCTATATTTCCACATTTATGTTTTTAAAGTATACGGTGTAAAGTATACAGTTTAATGTTCGTTAATGTTTGTTTTGTAGACTGTTGAATAAATCACTGCAGCTAAGAGCCAACATCAGACAGAGTGGACATTGTCAACTATAGCCTGTAAGTCCAGTATCATTAAGGCATTTTATATACTAGCCTACTGCTAGCCAACTTCTTATGCTGCAATCACACTGGCAGATGCAAAAGATACAAAGCTACAAACATTGGCTGTATCTTCATGTCGCTCACTTCCATTAAACATTAATAGTAGACTAGACTGTATCTTTGCATCTGTCCGTGTGACTGTGATCGCAACATTAGGTATTTGACTATATTTATGGACTAAAGTCCTGTATAAAAATGTATGTTGCTTTGTCTGATCATGTGCATGTCTGCATATTTGTCTGTAGACTCTGTAGGCATCAATGTCTGGCTCCTTCTCTTCTGTTTGATTCTCCTTCCCTGCTGCTGCCAACAATAAAGCCTCGTCACTGCTTGACCTGGGTTCCAGGAGGTAACAACCGTAAAAAAACACACACAATGTATTCATAATTTCATATATACATCGTTGCTGTTGGGCAGAAACCTCATATCTCCATATTTCAACGTTTGATGTTTTGTCACCAATACTACAGTGTCTGCACAAAAGTAACAATAAATAGCCGGTCTACAAGCTCACAGCATTGCTCACAGTCTCATTGCGTTGTGTGCATGCTTGTAAATCTGCTATTTCAGCTTTTTGGGGGTTTTAAACTATTAGTCTTTCTGTGGCATTTATAAATATTGAATCAATGCAAAGTATTGACAAGAGCTAAGGCTTGAACAGTGTGCCTGATGGGAAATTAACAGGGTTTCATTATTGTGTATTTAGTCTTATTTTCTACTGTCCATGTCTTCCAGCTACACCTCAACTCTTTGTCTCCCGGTATGCTGTCCTCTTTGCCTCCCGGTGGCTGTCCCCCAGGCATCTAGACTCATACAGACAGCAATTCAACAGTCTGGACAAACAAGTGACTGGATACCTTACTGGTAGGACACTGTTTAATAATTGTTTTACAACCTTTCTATACAGTTATTCAACTATATTCCTGAAACATTGTGTTGCAGATATTATTCATTTACCACTGCGTTGTCTGCTCGCTGCCTTATATGAACACAGCTGCTTCAATAATTCTTCCCTGTGTAATATTTTGATCCTTGAGGAGGATAATTAAAATGTTGAATCATTGAGATTTTACAGTTGGGACTCAGTAGATGTAGTTTATCAGTGATATGGATTTGAGTGGTGCCTGACGGCTCCAACTAACTGCTATGTCCATATGTATGTCCTGATGAGTAGGAATTGGGGTTGATTGGGCTGATTCAGGTCACACACACAGCAGCCATAGTACAGTGTACAGTACGAGTTATACTGTAGAGTATGAGTTGTACAGTACAGTACGATGCATATAGTTGCATCGCTCAGTTCACACAGGTGTGATTTTTATAGATTAGTTGGTATGACAAATATTAGTCAAACTCATTTTTGAAAGAAACATTACATCAGTCTGTTGGTTCCCTGTTAACACCTAGTGTATCTCTTCTAGATGAGCGTCAAGGATGTAAAGGAGAGATGGCTGGCCTTGTTTGATGCTTCACAAGTGAGTAAATTGGATTCTTGTAGCAGGGTTCAACAGAAATGACATCCTGCATGTGACACACATTTACATTGTATTTAACCAATTGTACCCATTCCTGGAGCAACAGTGGTGGAAAATGGATGTTCAAGATCACAATGTGATTTGTTTTTCTCCCTTCCCCTCATCTGTTTTTCAGGTCAGCGCAGAGTTCAAGTTGATCACTACAATGAAGCTTGAGCCGAAATTCATGGAGATGTTGGACCTCTACACACCTAAACTGCTGTCCATGTTCCAATCTAAGAGAGGTGCTGTAGGAGAGCCACATCGGGCAGAAATGAGTGCTCTGCTTCAGGTAATAAACCATTTAGACCTGAGGATGATTCTTAAAAACGGCTTCTAAATCAGAAAATAGCAGATATGCAAGCTCACATTGCATCTCACTGAAGTCTGTGAAGTTGCAGATCTTCTATTCTCGGTATTCATTCACTTTAAAAAGCTAGAACACTGGTAGAAGTTTGTGTTGTAATTTCCTTGACATGTAACTTCACATGCGGGTGAGAAATGTTCCTCATTGACTTCCACTGTAGTATCTTGCCTGTAACGCAAACCTGTCAAATGTCCTAGATCAGTCCCATTAAGTTAATTACGATCACTTACTTTAGATACTAATGTATCCTAAACAGGCATCACTATGTCTCTGTCCTGTCCATTCCCTGATAGACGAAATGCATGGCTTAATAGTCTTGTCAGTACTAAACCCCTCTTATTCCTAAACTTCTTTGCTTTTTTACTATTTTGAAAAACATTTTTGTTCATTTAGATTGGCTAGTTGACCAATTTAGTTTTTCAAAAGAGTAAAAAAGGCAAAGAAGTTTCGGGATAATGTGTTTAGCACTGGTGGAAATGGGGCCCTAAATGCTAAAACTGTGTGCAGACAATTGAAACGGTAGGCATTGTATTAACACTTACAGCACGTAGGACGCCTGAGAACGTCATAGGATACCGAACGTAGAGTTCTAAGGACGTCTGAGGACGTCCTAGCGACATCCCAGCGATGCGGGGCGAGATATTAATATTCAGAATTTTTCCTATTTATTTTTTTGGCATTTCGCTTTTCGCTTGCCGTATGCTAACGCTCAGTGCAACTATTAGCTTATTATTGACTCCCACGTTAGCGAGACGGAAAGAATGACTCGTAGCTCCTAATCCAGGGCGCTCTCCGTGGTGATGAATAGAGCGATATGCTGGCGCTTATTTTCTGCTCCTCATCCGTCTCTCCCGCAAAATATGAACGCTTTTTGGAGCGTAAAACAATATATTAAGATGATCGGGGATGTTGAGGTCACTTTGTAAAGTCAACTTTTTTAGGAAAGTGTTTCCGGTTCATGGCTTTCAAAGTAAAAGCGATCAGACACCTCCGGTATTCTATAGCCCAGTGTCTCTCAACCTTTTTTGTCCCGGGGCACACTTTTCATAGCCTAAAAATCTCGGGGCACACCTAGATATATGGTGTGTGTATATACTGTATATATAATATATGATATATATATATATATATATGAACCCAATATACTTTTAAAAACACACATGACAGCACTCGTCAAATTACTTTAAAGAGAAAGAAAAGGACAGAGACAGTGCCTCAGTTTCACCAATTTATTTTTGAAAACTCATACAAAATGTAGCACACAATGTTCAATTTGTCAATGCAAAGTAATACTTCTAAATAAAAAAAAGGAGTTGTAAAAACAAGAACAAAAATCTTTTGCCACAATACAATGGTCTTAAACTTGAGCACTTTTGTACAAAGAAAATCGTAAAAAACAATTGATAAAAAGAAAAGTAAATATTTTTGACAAGTTCTGTCTTAGTGTGAACCTTGAGCTTGTTTTCCTGAACAAAGAGTTTTTATCCTGGCTGGATGCTGGACAAACAGACACGGAGCTCTTCATTTTCAAGTCAGGCTTGAAAAGCTAAGCTCACAGGTAGGTTGTGGAAAAGGGGAGCAGCACTGCCATTGCGCTGGCTGTGATGGCTGGATATTCTTTCAAGTATCAAGAGACTTGCCTGCTTCGTTGTGTCTTTCTCCTTTTTTTCTTTCAAGCTCACGAAAAAGTGTTTGTCCTTCGTAGCGAGTTCATCATGATTGGTATGAAGGTGGCGCTTCAGTTTACTCGGAACCATGCGCTGTTTGCAAGCTTGAATCCACAAACTATACACAGCGGAATCGGGTAGAGTCTATTGTTCCGTCGTCATGTTGTTTTCGCATGTCTATTTAGACGTGTGACAACAACAACGACGCAACAATAGGACGCCTATCTATCGCTTTCGGGGGAGGGCTAGTGTTACTTTTGGTCAAAATCTCGAGGCACACCTGGAGATTTCAAAGGCACAGTAAAGTGCCGCGGTACATAGGTTGAGAAACACTGCTATAGCCTATATTTTGAAGGCAGTCGGCGTACTCAATGTGTTAAGGATAAAACTTTGTCTGCAGAGTGGAGACCCCATACAGCTAACCAGAGGAATCGTGATCAAGTGCCTCATCTACCATCTGGGAGAAGAGCCTGGTGCCCTGATCAAGGACGTTGAAGTTAGTAAAATAAAGTATTTAACAATTTGTAGTTTTAACTAATGTCATCATCATGGCTAATTGTGAGACAATATCTCAAACGTGCCAAGAACGGCAGAGTGAGGAGCTTGTTTTGTGAGAGTGTCCAGAGAATCAGGTTGTGAGATGGCATGTCTAGTGCTACTGCAGTTCAGACATGTGTTCCTACATACTGTCTCTTGGTAAGGTCAAGATACACTCAGGTCTGCACTGCACATGGATACAAGTTCCATAGCAGCATAGACAGCAGCATGTCTTAATTATGGAAGCATGTTGTACAGCAAAAATAGCAGATCTACAAGGTCACAAATTGGCAATAGAATACATGTTTACAAGCTTCTTCCATGAACATGAATGGTCTCAATCTGGCCTCAATCTGTGATTTCTTCAACTGGTTGGCAGCAAACGTTTTCAATTGCAAACTCAAGACACCGACGGAGATCCCACCCAGAGCAGGGAATTGTGCAACAGTAGTAACTGTTTAGAATGATAATACCGTGAACATCATCATTACGTTTTCATTCATGAGATTCTATTTTTACAATGTGTGCAGGATGCTGGTGTCGATGTAGAAGAGGAGTTGTCGGGGGAACTGATGACTATCTACAGTCTGCAAACTCAAGAATCACCAGCTGCTGATGTAGGTATTGTTATTGAGGGCATACCTGTCCTCAACAACCTCGGCGATATTAGCAGAGCCTGCTGCTATCTCCTGGGACTGACCTACTGTACGTGTTTGACTTGAAGTACCCCAAGAAGTTCAAATACATCTTGGAGGTTTTTCAAAAGGTACTGCTTGGACTAGACCCTCAACAGCTTACACCCAAAGTGCAGACACTGAAAAACTGTCTGCTTGGCTAGTGTCCTGACTGACAACTTCAGTTTGAATGTTTTCAGTGAAAACAGATTAGTAGGGAACCACATCACATACGACACTGACTGATACTGCACTGTTCAAAAGGAAAGCCTATTGTATAAAGCATACAGCAGCATGTCAGATCTGTGCGTCTGACAGACTTGTTTTGAAGTGGAGGTGCTTATGTGTACACGGTGCATATAGCCAATTAGAATGTATTAATCTGTACAAACCTCACCGATAGACAGTAAAACGTTATTTTTATTTTTTCTATATTAAGAAATTCTTCCCCATTTGACCTTCCTGCTTTTTCTTTTTTTTTCTTGTACAGTAATGGGTTATTGATTGCTCCAAGCACATTACTTTAAAAACTAACATTTGTTGCTTAAAGGGCCACAGTTCTTTTATACTTAATGTTCATTTGTCTGGGTCTTGTTAAATAATGCTTTTGGGGTTCATGTTTTTCGGTGCTATACAATTTTACAACTACACCAGGTTTTAATTGTATGCGTGTTGGCTGTTGACCAACTATACTTTCAATCTGGTGTCTGCATGTGACCATAGATGAATGTTTTCAAAAAAGAATGGCAGCTATTTTTGCTATGATGAAGTAGCCTATCAAATTGTGTTTTCAGGTGTGTGCGCATGTTTGTAGATCGGCTAATTTGGGTGCTAGACACCGGCATGCAGGCAAATTAATTAAACCCAGCCTTGACCTAAAATGTTTATGTCCTCAAGTATAGTGTGACGTGCATGTGTGTGTGTGTGTGTGTGTGTGTGGGGGGGGGGGGTAGACACTAGACAATCAAATTGTGTGTGTGTGTGTGTGTGTGCGCGCGCATGTGTGTCTATACGGTATAGTTTCGGTGGGACACCGGCAGGCAATTCATTAAACCCAGCCTTGACTAAAAAAAAAGTCAAATGACCATCCTATAATGTTTATGTCCTCTCAACTATAGTGTGTGTGGACTTTTGTTTTGTTTTATTTACCTGCCATGGGCAAGGAAAATGTTCTTTAATGTTGTTGCAGACAACAATTTGCACATTGTCTAAGGAAAATGTTCTGTTGCAGAGAATGCATACATTGTTTGTACTTATACGGCCCTATCTTTCGCCACTCCTTATCCCTGAACTTATTTGCCATTTTTTACTATTTTGAAACACACTAAAATGGTTCAACTAGTCCATCGTCAAAATCGTAAAGAATGGCAAATAAGTTTACGGATATGGGGTGGCACAAGATATAGCCCATAGTAGGAAATGTTTAATGTTCTTAAAATGTATTTGCTGACATTGTAATTTGCACATTGTTTCGTGTGGCCAGACTGTTTCCTCCCATACAGTATGTGAGTGTTTAATACTTTAATGTTCACTTTGGTCAATTAAAAACGTACTTATCTGTATAATTGCATTGTGTATTCTCTTTGACAAAGGTAAATACAGAATTCCTTTTTGATTAAAATACTATGAGTTGAATACAGTTAAAATATTGAGTAAATGTAACGCATATATTTTATTAAATCATACACTCGTATATAGTTAAATCAACCTATCAATTTCAATCCCATATACTCAAATTTATATGTAATTTTAACCTAGGTTTTCTAATGCATATTAAGTTTATCTACTCAATTATTGTCATTTCAAGGTGCTAATGCATATTAAGTTTATCTACTCAATTATTGTCATTTCAAGGTGCTAATGCATATTAATTTTATCTACTCAATAATTGTCATTTCAACCTGCTTTAATATATTACTTGCACTTACTTAATTTTTAAGGTAGATTTTACTTGATTTCATAGCAGTCAAGTTTACTCGATAATTAAGGGTGTAAAAATGATTCACCAATATATTTGGGTAGATAGTAGTTTCTGTTTTCTGAGTGTGTGCCAACCAGGTTGCATACCTGTTGGGTTTCAGTACTAGCCAAACAGTGACACTTTACTGACACTGACACTATGCTAACAGTGTAATGAGGCTATACTAGTCCGACTCCTAACAGGGATACAGGGTTCGTGATGGAGAGTAGGGCTGTCACGGTTAAACATTGGAACGTTACAATTTGTATTTCTGTTTGCATTTTAGGCTTCGTCATCACAAATTGCACAGGGCAGATACGACATAACTTAAATATACAAAGAAATCACTGACGCATTTAATATGTTTTCTTTCCGAAATGTTTACAAAATAGCGGAAATATGTATGGACATTTTTCAGCATGGAAACGATTGACAATTATGCAAAAATAATTGCGATTATCTCAAATAATGCGATTAGGCTACTATATGTAATAATTGTGACAGGCCTAATGTAGAGTCACATTCTTAGCTGTGAACCACTTTAAAACTATAGCGTGACTATTGTGGGGCCCAACAATCAGATGAAATAGCAGATCTCCAAGCATGTACTGTCAAGTACAGTCAATCGGGTATTTCCGGCGAAGATATTTGGTGTAGAGCCCTGGGGGACCCAGGTCAACAAAGTAGATTAACAGTTTTAACAGCCCCGACTCACATAAATATGGCAAAATAGCACAGAATTGCAAATTGCAACTCCGTACATACACGCCTAGAAAACCCCAAAATCCGTACATATTACACAACTGTTTTGACCACGACAGAGGCGTGGCTTTCACTAGTACGGAAGTGCTATTTCACCGTGGCTGGGCCCGGCCGGGTGAGTTCGGGTTTGACATTATTTACTATTCTGTCCATATTGGGCTACAACTCGGACGGGTTCGGCTCTACCGAACTTCACAACGTTCGACGCGGCAACTCGTGGCGGCGTCTCCCGTGGCTCAAGTTTGGTAGACACGCCACCCGCTCCGTCATTGTCTATATGTGGGGGGATTTCAGTATCCTATGTACCGGATTTTGGGGTTTTCTACGTAATTGCAATTCCGTGCTATTTCACCGTGTTTGGGGTAGGTTTTAACCACTTTCACCCTGGCATCCGTGGGCATGTCGGTATAGCGGAAGATTTGCCAATATCGGCTATTTTCCTCTCTTTGTCGTACGACAACATATATGGGGCTTAAGTGAACAGGCAATACAGCAAAAATCAAGGCTCTCTCTGTTTGTCTTCATCTCTCCTCTGGGAATTATTTTGAAGACTGGTCTGGTTTGTAGCTGCCGTGTATAGAATATGAACTGTATTATATGCCTTCACATCACAAACACACACACACACACACGCACATGCACACGCACACACACATGCACACATGCACACGCGCGCACATGGAGGAGCAATCCTCTTGACTTATGTAACCAATGTTGCACTCACATCTTGTGTGTGTGTGTGTGTGTGTGTGTGTGTGTGTGTGTGTGTGTGTGTGCACAGTGAAATCCTCAAGGTTATTTAACTCTGAGAGTGTAAAACTGAAATGGGCCTGTAGAGGTCTAATTGTCTGGCTGGCTGTCTCTCTCGCGCTCTGCCTCTCTCTCTCTCTGTCAGTCTCTCTATCCTCTCTCTCTCTCTCTCTCTCTCTCTCTCTCTCTCTCTCTCTCTCTCTCTCTCTCTCTCTCTCTCTCTCTCTCTGTCAGTCTCTCTATCCCTCCCTCTCTCTTTCTCTGTCAGTCTCTCTGTCTCTCTATCCCTCCCTCTCTCTCTCTCTCTCTCTCTCTGTCTCTATCTCTTGTCTGTCTGTCTGTCTCTCTCTCTCTATCTCTCTCTCTCTCTCTCTCTCCATATTGACATGTCTATTGAGCATTGGGTTGTAATTTTCTCCGTTGCCCGCCTGCCTGCCTGCCTGAGATCGACGCACAGTAATAGAATTCCGCGTTGACGGCGAGTTAAGTTAAACACACGTTCACACCGCTTCGCACACACACACGACGCACACACACACTAATGCAGGCCACGGACACGTGTTGCTACCACCGGCGTGGGCGTGCGACTCATTGAGTTAGGTTGTTTAGTTAAGTGTGCATTTTGCATTTCCCTATTAATCCCGTCATGCGGAAGGGACCGAACGCCTTGCCCTCCATAGTCCTCAATCACTTAATCCATTCTAATGTATCGCTGCCATTAAATCCACACGCCAGTGCTCTGTGCGTCTGGCACGGGCTGTCTGTCTGACACACTTTACTACTGACGACCACCGCTGTATGTCACTGGGCGGATCCATTAACCATTTAACCATGTAATTACCTATACCTCAACACGACAGATAAAATATATCAGACCCAAAAAAAGAGAGAGGAGGGGGAAAAAAAGCAGATCAAGAAACTCACAACGCTCGCCTTGTGAGTTTGTAGAGCTGCTGTTTTCATTGGCTATAATTACATGTTAAAGTGGTGAGACCCACTGACCTTCTCATCCACTGTACAGATGTACTGTACAAGAAACAGGCCTCTTCAGAATACACGGATGCACGTGTGAGCAGGTGCACACACACACACACACACACACACACACACACACACACACACATACACACACTCACTCACACACACACACACAGCAAGTACATTTTCATGTTTCCTCCATTGAGATTCCTGGTTCTACAAAATGGTCTCTGTGTGTGTGTGTGTGTGTGTGTGTGTGTGTGTGTGTGTGTGCGTGCGTGTGTGCGTGTGTAGATCAGCAGATACCACCCAGTTACAGGGATGGGGGTAAAGAGAGCAAGAGAGATGATGCAATATGACAGACTATATGCACATGTACATTTGATTTGATTATGCT
This sequence comes from Protomyctophum parallelum, assembly GCF_964188405.1. NCBI lineage: Eukaryota > Metazoa > Chordata > Actinopteri > Myctophiformes > Myctophidae > Protomyctophum > Protomyctophum parallelum. The sequence goes on along the minus strand of NC_139717.1, from coordinate 15,945,556 downwards.
CTTGAATCTTCTTTTTTTCCTCCTTTTTTTAGCATTCTCTCCCTTTCTTATATTTTTTGGTACGTTTTTCTTTATTTTGTATCACTCTTCTACTTGTGTTATTGTTATTGTCTATGGCATGCTGCCGCATTGTCTGAAGTCTGAAGGTCTTTTGTTATTGTTATTGTCTACGGCATGCTGCCGCATTGTCTGAAGGAAGACAAACCAAAAGAAGCTTTACTCTTACGTATATACCTGTGCACAAGATGTAACAAAGTACAACCTTGAACCTAGAGAGCGAGAAATATAAGCCCTTTTTACTACTCTAATTCATAGCATGGATTTCTCAATGATATATACTGTACAGTATATGTAAACAACACATCTGCATATTTGCACACGCATGCTGCAGCAGACATGTGTACACAGAGCTGCGCGCACAGAGCTACGGCCCAGTTCTGCAAGGTGTTAGCATAGTGTTAGTGAAGTGCCAACCTGTCCTTGAGACCCGGGCCAGGCACTGCACTGGTTGGCAGGCCGGAACAGATTGTGGGACGGCAGTCACTAATCTCCCATGGTGCCACCTTTGAACAGAGCCATTTGATATCAAAGCCAAAGAGAGAGAGAGAAAGCGTGCGTGCGTGCGTGCACGTGTGTGTGTGTGTGTGTGTGTGTGCATGTGTGTGTGCGTGTAGTGCGCACTTTGCTATACTTGTGAGATCCAAATGTCCACAAAGTATATTATAATCAGGGGATATTAATAAAATCTGGGAATACATTTCTTACTAAGAATTTTTGTTGTGTTTGTAAGGGTGTCTACTGTCTACTAACATATCCCACAGTGGTTTCTATTCAATGTTCTACATTTCATTATGCTTTAAGTAGCATGTGACGTCAAATTAGGTGGTTTTCATGATTCTGAATCCTTTCCTAGCATTAGTTTTGCACGAAAAATACTCCTTGGGCTAAAAAAAAAGCCATAGCCATAGCAAGTGGCTATGGCCGAATTTAGCCCAAGGAGTGTTTTTCGTGCAAAACTAATGCTTGGAATGGGTTCAGAATCATGAAAACCCCCTGGTTTGAACCCTAGTTTGGCCATAGACCCCCTAGTTTGGCCATAGACCCCATAGTTTGGCCATAGACCCCCTAGTTTGGCCATAGCCATTTGCCGATTTCGTTCTGTATAATACTGTACAATACAGTACATATTTTATCCATACATCACGCAAATTGGTATACACTATCTCCATAGTCTTTTGATAAACGTATCTGTCCACTTTCCACAAACGCTATTATCCTGAATAGACCTGTGCCCTGAGGGGCACTTTTTGTAGTTTAAATGAATATAGTTTTTTAATATTGGTCTCTTTGATCATTACTAATTGGTATCGGGAAAATAAATAATCAGTCGATCCCTACATGTAAAATGCTGTTTGTTTCATGAGTTATATGCACACACACTGGAAATATTTCATGGCGATAAAGCAATGTGATTAATTTGAGCACTAACTATAACTGTGAATGACGTATCATCAGATTAATTAGATGTGAAATATTCGCTTTGATCCATCATGCTCATTTTGCATAAGGACCTTTAAGAGGTAAAAAAGGCAAAATAAAGAAGTAAAAAATGTCCTAACTAGTATAGAGCAGGGGTCGATCTGCAACCTTTTTGAAATGAAGTGCCATGTCACATTGTAATTGTAATTAAGCAACATTAAAGGGTGTGCTTTACCTTCTGTAATTATCGGCACGTCAGCGTTGCTTTTGAACGAGGCAGGACAGAGTTCCGTAAGCACCAAGCACACCCTCGAGTGTAATATTGTGATTACAGTTACCCTTAAAAGAAATGTCAGCTCAATGTCATTGTCTAAATGTTTTAATGCCAGATTGAGCTACTATGTCCCTATTATGTCCCTGAAAACTGCTAGCGTAGCCGCTTAGCATAGTGCTGGCACAGCTGATTTATTTTACATTTTGATTAGGTGTGTGTTACGGCTCATTTGAAGCACAGTGTGCGGTCATGCCAAGCACCCAGAGTGGCTGGCCAACGTAGAAGCTGCCCCACTCTACTGGCCAAAGCTGGAACTGGAGCTGGCGTGGAGCTGGGGTTTAACAGTGCTAGCTGGTTCAGGCGAGTTAGCACTTCCACAGGTAGAGGTAGAGCGTTCTTCCGGGTCCTTCAAACACCACTGAGCAAACTTCCATTGCAATGAATAGCTGGGGGCTACACACTTATTCCAGTGAGAACCCCCCCCCCCCCCCCCCCCCCCGTGTGTGTGTGGTGTGTGTGTGTGTGTTGCATGTGTTGACTTAAGACTGGGTGGAATGACACTGAGAGCATAGCTCTGCTGTCATCACACCCGCCACACACACAGCACACACACACACACACCCGTCTTGGTTTGTGATGTCAGGTAGTTTATGTGTGTATACGTGTGTGTGTTCACCACTCAGCGATGACCTGGCCATGCATCAGCCACGTTCCCAGAGCCTCTGTGACTGTGTGGAAGTGTGTGTAACTGCTGTATGTCGTGACATGAGGTCCCATCATGTGTTCTGGCTGAGCAGAGCTCCAGAGATGGCCTTGTAGAGGGACTTACATAATAGCGTCGCTGTCGGCTGGAAACATTGTATGTACAAAACCGTTACTCTTCAGGAAATGGAATGGAAAGCTTCTACCTTTTGCTTATAGTCTCGTCTCTTATAGACTGTTAATTGCCTCTCTCGCACTTTTCAAACGCTCCCGTCATACAGTCTGGAGCAACGGAAGCTCCATCATGAGTAAGCGATAAAGCAGAAGTGAGGCCTCCTCGCTCCCCCACTTTCGTTTCGTCTTTACAGTCGCATGCATCCCAATATAAATAGAAATCATCTAAGGCATATATAGCTTGCTGCTTAGCATAAATGGAAATAAAAAAATAAGCTCTAAGGATATTTTAAAATAGATTGTTGTGAACGGAAATGACAAACCGAGGTGTAGTTCGAGACTCTATATAGCATTCGGAGATTGTAGAATAGTTGTGTGGCTACGTGAGACTAACCTCTGCTTGACACTCTTGTATGACAAAGTGAGCCGTAGTATGGCATTTAACCCTGCAAGGCCCAGCGTAGCTTTTCGTCTACATTTATTTTTTAATTAATTACTTAATTAATAACATTGTTATCTGTTCTTTTTTCACCTAAACATTCCGGACTAGTCGTAAAATTATTGATAATATATCCATTGATCACTGGAAGAAGCAACAAAAATGTAAGAAAAAATGCACTCCTCAGCTCCGACCGTGCACGGCGGGTGAATCGCTTATTTAGATCGCTAGGGTAATTGATTTATTTTTGTTTACACCTGTAGTGGATGATGTTGAAAATATGTCCACAGGCACAGAATGTTGTCAGTCTGTAGCTTACGCCTTGATCATGACGGCGTTTAACCCCGCCTACCTGCTTAAAGCCATAGCGCCCTATACGTATTTTTGTTTTGGTTTTGTACGAACAGTGGTTCGTACATATATTATCATCAGAAGTCGGTAAAAAATAACCAGCTAGTCCGGATTCCGGACCAAGTGACGAGTGACAAAACATCATAACGGCCAGGTGCGACAAGCTCTTGTAGTGCCCGTTTTCGTTCATTTCCGACGTTCTTTTGTTGGTTTGCTAGCTCTACTTAGCTTCTGTTAGCTTCTGTTGCCACACGCTCCGCGTTGCGGCGTTCAGAGTATGGGTTGTTATGCCGTTCAGACTATCATTGGCTTAGGAGGCAGCTAATCATGACTAGGTCGCTAGGAAGGTCGCTAGGATGCAATATGGAGATGGTGTCTGCCCGACAGCGAAGATGTGGAGAATCAAATCCATGTGCTTGGACTGTGTCGTGTTGTTCTTTCGTGCGAACGTACAGCAGTCTTTCCCGCACGTGTTTCCTGTAGACATGGCCCTGCTATTATTAGTCAAACTCACTGAATATTCAAATATCCCCTTCACTTCCGTTGCCTCTGGAACCTTTTTTGCTAAAACAGCCACAGAGAGAGAGAGAGTAACACGCCAGTCCATCTAAATGCATACGCTGGCTTCCATTCACTGACATCCATTATTCATAGGAACGAAGAGATCCCTTCACAGACCTTTAGTCCTGCAGTCATTTGTATCTTCTTTTGCCATTGTCTCCCCTCTCCCCTCTTTATCTCTCTCTTTTTGCGCATAGACAGCATGTGTCTCCCCCAAAATGATATTATCTTTTTCTGTCATTTTAAATGTCTTCTTGGCTTCAATGGCGTGGCTCTTTGTAACCATTATTCATCTTTTCTCTTTTTCCCCCTCTCTCCTCATCAGACAAGCAGTCCTTTTTATTATTATTCAATTTCCTGTTCGTGTTACACACAAATGGATGGTAATAGTGTGGATAAAAACCTGTCAACGGAATTACCGTACTTCATATGCACGCTAAAAGCTTCCTCGTCTCATCTCTCCTCTCCTCTCAAGTTTTATTTTTATTTTGTTACTGTACATGTTACGGTACATGTTACGGTAAAATGTTTCCTCTCCTTCTGTATCTCTATCTCTTTCCATTCCATCAGTGTTTATTTTGTTGACTAAGACTAAAAAGACTACGTTTTAAATGTAGTCTTTACATTTTGTCGACTAAAATAGGAATAAAACTAAATGGTGTGTTAGACTGTATACAGTAGACTGATTGATTGATTGAATACTTTATTAGGCAGAAATGTAACCGGTACAGAGTACAGTGAAACAGTCTAAAAGGATATCACTGAAAAATGTCCTTGCGATCTTATTCAGGTCCGGGGTATTCAATTCATAATCATGACATGAAAAATAACAAAATTCAAATCATCACAAAAAAGTCACTTGACTAAGGGAGGAGCGATCATTTCCTCGCCCTTTGGCAAAGGTGGAAAGGTGGATTTTTAGGCTTGTTTTAAGTGACACCAGTGATTTGCATTTTTTTAGGGAAGGAGTGAGGTCATTCCTCACTTGAGTGACAGTACTGTAGAAGTAGAATTTACCCATGTTTGTTTTGTAAGTGGGTAGTACCAGATCGTTGTTCTCGCTCCCTCTATTGTGGCTTTTTTTTAGGTAGTTAGTCAGGTATGCAGGTACTGAGGGCATAGATGACAAAGCTGCATTTACACTTTTAAACCCCAATTTAAATTGCTTGACTAATCCTGGTCTCTAAATTACCTCCCCCTGGCCAGCCGGGGCACCTGATAGAGGGGAAAGGAACTGGTCGGAATAACGTGTTCCTTCCATGAGCTATACGTCCGGCCGGGGAAATTCCCCTGTGTCAGGTGAAAAGAAGCAGCTTGGACTCCTCACGCATATAAGGAAGCATGAGGTCAGTCCGCCCCCCCAGGTTGGCAGAGGAAGTGTAGCGCCCAGGATTACATTAGATAATTGACACTGGGTGAAAAACATGGGTTGGATAAAAATATTAAAACAAAAAAATTAACACTGCATTCCATTTCCAACGGTAGGCTATCCGATATCTAGCATCTATCATTCTAGAAATCCAGAACGTCATGTTTACATGGTGGAATTGATCTCATGGCAGCAAGTGTTGTGTTCACGGTGTTCTGCCTGGCTGTCCTGGCATCGTATATCCTGTTGTTTGGACTATCTGATAGCCTCTCCTCTCTGTTTAGATGGATTGATCTCTTGCTTTTTATGTTTCTGTTTTAGTTACGTTTCCTCGAGGTGATCACATTCAATATGTCAAATCCATGTGAATGAACGGTATCGTCTTTCGCCCCTCGGTAGCCGGCATGTAATGAGTTAAATAGACCATACGTTTGAGGAAGTAGCTAGGAGGCTAACTGCCCTTTATGCCGGCTGGCATGTAGGGCAGCAGCAAAGGATCTCCAGTCCTGTCTGTCCTGGGGCAGCGTCTTTATAGATCCCCAGGTCTTCACCTCTCCCTCCACTGTCCTACGCCAGGTGTTCTTTCTTACGTTTGCCCTCTGGTGTCCAGTGAAGGGCAGTTTGGGTGATGTTGTCCTGCTCTCTACGGAGTACATGCCCAATCCATTTCCACCGTCTTCTCATAAGGATGATGGGGATCAATGTTTTCCTTGTTTGCACAGGTCAAGACGGTGTTGGTTGGAGATGGTTTTGCGCTAGAATATTCCTTGCATTTTCCATGAGCTTTATAAGGTTGACAGTTTGTGGAGATCATTTTCTGTCGTTCTCCAACATTCAGAACCTTATAGGACACAGCTCTAGTACAGTCTACGTTTGGTGTTGGGTGTTTTTTGCAACCAGATCTTATTTTAATGATGTTTGGGAGACAAGAAACACTTTCCTGGGGCGTTTTATGTAGGACGTTTGTGTTTTACTTTTTAGATTTTTTTTCTATTTCAAAGTGTCTGCCATATAGAGTGTCTGCATGGCCATAGAGTGCAAATTTCAAATTATGCTACTGTTATCTACTACAAATTACTATTATTAGTGACTGGAGTTTCTTTCAGCCGTGAAATGGCCCTTTAACCCATTTTGGGCGGGAAGCCATTTTGGTGTTAGCATTATGCTATGCTTTAGCTATTAAAAAATAGCAGATCTACAAGCTCATAGCGCGCCACCGAGTGGCGCGCTACGAGCTTGTAGGTCTGCTATTTTTGAAAAGTCGTGAAAATGTGAGGGGTTTCTGCACCTCCATCATGACTCTCTCTGTTGTGGTTTATTCCATCTACTGTATGTGTATTGGTAAGGGGTTTGGGATGCTCAGCACCATCAGCTCCGTCTTCTTCTGGTTGATCCTCAGACCTACTAGCTCTGCAAATGTGTTCAGACGACATGTTTTCTCTTGCAACTGTCTGTGTGTGTGTGTGGGAGGGAGAACAGAGCCAAGTCATCTGCAAAGTCCAGATCTTCCAGTTGTGAGAAGAGAGTCCATGTGATGCCTCTTGGTTTGGCCTTCGGTGGTCCTTCTCGTCACCCAGTCTATGACCAGGTTGAAGAGTAACGCAGACATAACGCAACCTTGCCTCACGCTTGTTTTGACTGCAAAACTGTGTGTTCCAATTTGGCATGTGAAGTTGTTATAGAAACTTTTCTATTGGTGTACTAGTTTATGTTCCATCTCGCAAAGGCCATAGAATTGTTGTTTTCCTGTGATGGGGGGGGGGGGGGGGGGGGGGAAGTATGACGTTTAAGTCTCCAGATTTCACCTTTAAAGATTACTGACGGTACCAAAGCTCAGAACTGATGGCCGATCTCACAATCGAATCGAATTTTCTGTTGCAGTGATCCGAGAGAAATCCAGTAATTAATCTCTTGTGCTTCAAAAGTCCGTGTACTGTAATGGGACTGCTAAATGTGAGCGCTGCACCGTCACCCATTACTCTGCTGTCCTGATTGCAATGCACGGTACCATGAGGTGGAGGTGGTACGCTCGTGATTCAATGAAATAACTGGTGGTGTCATAGATGACCCTATGACCCATTGTGAGCTTGTAAATCGTCTATTTAAGATATTTAAACATCTGAAAACTTGAAATGGGATATTCTGCATAATGACTACTCTATACTTTTGGTGCTTTAAGTAATTTTGATGCCAATACGTTTAGTATTTTTTACTCAAGTTCATTTTGAAATCCAGACTTTCACTTGTAGTTCTACATTGCAGTATTGAAACTTTTACTTCAGTAAAAACATACTTTCTCCACCCCCTGGCTACTGGTGTACAGACAGAAGTGTGTAGTAGAAGAGTGTGGATCTAGGCTAGTGAGCAGCACATTGCCACGGGCAGCTCCAATGTGGGCTGCAGAGGCCCATGAACTGGTTTCACAGTACGTAGTTCATGCTATAATTGGCCAGGTGGGGTTATAGGAGCAAAGATGTACTTGGCTGCTGGACCGTGCTAGTACCCGTGTACTCCCTGCAAGGGGGCAATGAACCAGCTCATGTTTAATGCATTGCTAAACTGTGTGTCCAGCTCATTGTGTGCGCTATGCAATAGAGCAGTGGTTTTTCCCAACCAGTGGTCCGGCGTCCACCGGTGTTCCTTGAGCTGAATGACCAAATGGACCCTTACATCTTTAACCCATTTTGGGGCGGGAACCGCTTTTGGTGTTAGCATCATGTTATGCTTTAGCTATTGAAAAATAGCAGATCTACAAGCTCATAGCTCATAGCTACGAGCTTGTAGGTCTGCTATTTTTGAAAAATCGAAGAACCACTGACATAGAAACATAGCTTTTTCAGAAAACTGTCAGGATGTGGAAGACATTTTTAGAATATGATTTCAGGTCAGCATGGGTTAACTCTCAAGAGCTTAAAAATAATGTTTTCATTTTACGCTCTTAAGAGTTGCATTGTTGTTAAACATCTGCATTACTTTAATTTACAAGAAGTCTACACAATATTAGAGAATGTAGAAGAGTTGTTATTTTGAACACAGCATGGAATTGTGGACAAACGCTTATCCGATAAACAATATATTTGTTTTTGGTCTGCAAGGCTAAATCTCATCAAATCGTGGTCCGTGGCTCAATTGCAGAATACATTGAAAACCACTGCAATATCATGGGCAATGGTCTTTCGAACTTTGTTTCTTGTTTTTCTTTTCTTTTCTTTTTCTTTTACATTTCTGGCTACAGTGCATTGGTCTGATGGTATGCAGTGTGGCGTTGACGCAGGATCTGCACAATAAGAGCATCTCATTCTCTTTAGGAGATTGTCCTCTAGCAACAAAGCAACATTAGCTCACCGCACACATGCACGCACACATGTGCGCACACACACACACACACACACACACACACACACACACACACACACTGTATTTGACGGAATATTAATGAATGGTTACCTTCCCATTGTGTTTAAATATATACATAGGTGGCATATATTGTCTGTGCATCTGATGTATAAACCACACACTATTATGCATGTTTTCTTTCCCTGCGTTCTACCTCCGCCTCACTGGAGCTTTTAATCACCACCTTCTCCGTCTCTCCCTTCCTACCCTCTGTTTCCATCTACTCCATTTATGCGTTTCACTTCTTTTATCATTTTCCCCATCTCATTTTCTCTCTTTCCTGCTCATCCTCTTCCCATGCACCAACACGCATATCTTTCTGAAGGGCTTTGGCCACGAGCAGTTCTGCTGATTCGTCTATTTTCTCCCCATAGTCCCCTCCCCTCCTTTCCCTCACTCCTATCCCTCTCCCTCCCCTCCTTTCATCTGTCCTTTCCCATCCTTCTTGCTCTATTCTTACTTACCTTCCTTTCTTCTGGCCCCGACTCCATCCCTGCAGTCCTCCAACCTCCTCCTCCTCCTATACCCCTCATTCCTGGTCTCCTCCTCTAGTCCAGCTCTGTCAGTTTTTCTAAACGTATTGCCCCAGAGTGGTGTCTCTCAGAGTGGTAGTGTAGCGGGGAGTAGTCTTGCTATAATTAGACGATGAACAGGGTTATTAACTACTGGGCAGATCTGGCCAAGAGGAACCAACAACCAAAGGCACGTGCTACCGCTGCAGCACAGGGGGAACTTTATTATTATATATTTTCTTGTACTGCGCACCTATATGCCCTTGCTCAGGTCCAAACCAATGGGCTCTACACAGTACGCAGTACGCACACGCTCCCTTTTTGGAATGAACGTGTATTCCCTTATATTCCCTACTTCCTTCACAGGTGTTACCGATGACACTAATGAAGGCTCTGTGTACAAATGGACCCGTAACTCTTCCCCCAAGTTTGAGAACCACTGCACATTAAATGAAACAGAGCCTTAATTAGTATCATCGGTAACACTGTGTGCATATAGCCCATTCTTTCATTGTTACACTACACTTCCATAATGATACATTTGGATTACAATAAGGCCTGTAATGGGGCATTGTTTTGCTCTGTATCGTCATATTTGATGCAGTCTGTTTCTAGCGAAAAAGTTACTATTTCGGTGGCAGTCACATTAGCGATTTATAACAATCAGTTGATTCTTCATATACATATCCATATCCATGAAACTGCCGGGATCTTTTTAAATTTTTTCAGTTCTTAATTGATGCGATATAAGAAAAGTCACAGGTAGGATGTGTACATTTCGTCAGACTACGGTGCTCTGTTCTGGGGAGAAAATTGCCAGAAATGGCAGATCTACAAGCCTACACAAAAAGTTGCAAGCCACGTAACGCATTGCAAGCTTACAAGCTTGCAATGCGTAATACGTTGCTTGCATAAGGCATAGATCACCTATTTCTGGCAAAGAGATCAAATATGGTGTTAAATCAGATTAAATCAGAATGGATTTAGTTGTCGAGTCATTGATGATACAACAAAGCAAGGAAAGGTATAAAGAAAACAAGGTGTCTATTATTAGATACACCAAAACGGTTATCTATGTAATCATTGCTAAGACAAGGTAGCAGATCAGTGTCCCCCCATGTTAGACATTTCCAGTCCCCCAACTCACTTCATTATTTAGCTGTATGTTGATTACCGCTGTGTTGAACTGTGCACCTTAGCAAATGACCATTGTCAAGAATGTCGCCTAGAATGGATCTTTAGGAACAGGAGGAATAATAGATGGTCTCTCACTGCGTGCGTGCGTTATGTGCGTGCAAGTGTGATGGCTCTCAAGGTGAGAACGTGGAAGCTGAGCCAGCGACAATCCTCAGTGGCTCTATCGCAGTTTAATTGTTTGCCTGCGTAATAAATCAATGTGTCGAGGGAGATTATTTATACAAGGGCCACGTTAGACAAATGAATAAATGGTTTGCTCTAACCTGGGCTTAGCTTAGCTTGGCATTTGTGTGTGTGTGTGTGTGATTGAATTTTGTGTGTGTGTGTGTGTGTGTGTGTGTGTGTGTGTGTGTGTGTGTGTGTGTGTGTGTGTGTGTGTGTGTGTGTGTGTGTGTGTGTGTGTGTGTGTGTGTGTGTGTGTGTGTGTGTGTGTGTGTGATTGAATTTTGTGTGTGTGTGTGCGTGTGCGTGTGCGATGCACTTATGGAATGGGCGAGGGAGGGGCGGTGCATTTGCAGACATTTGTGTAGCCTTGCATGAATATATGTGTGTTGCACGGCCGTGCTATTCGCGAGGGAATGTATGCATCATACAGTAGCACCCCCAACCCCTTCTCCTCCTCCTCCCAGATATATTTGATGCTGCCTGAATGCTCTGCCGCGGGGTTTGGAAGAAAACAAATTAACATAAATAAGTCATTGCCTCCCCTTACAGCCACTTTCTGTCAAGCTGTAAGCCCCATGAGTAGGGGCGAGGACCCGCATCCGCGCGGCGCTTCAGTTTTAGCGAGTGCTGTGTGCAGTAACGGCTCGGCGGCGTCCTCGTCATTTGTCCCTGCCGTATAGCGTGGCAACCACTGATCTTCCTGTTTGAAGAACGCAACAATGTGCACCTCTGCTAAAGCGGGTTGCATTTTTTGAGTCTGCTCACTCTGTCCAGTGAGACTATTGCTCAAAAACAACCCATGTCATTTTGTAGTCTGAAAACTCAACCTCTTCAGACTCCACCTTAGCCCGTAGCCCGTAGCCCTTGCCCTAGCCTCGACGACCTTGCGGGCGCATGCAAAGGCTAAAATATGTAATTTAGATAGGATATTATGTAGGTCATAGTGTAGTGTTTACTTTCTTATGGTCCTTGATGACTACTCCGACTGCCATATGGACGGAGAACTCCATATTTAATGTCTTCATAATTGCTTACCCATGAGCTAACTTCCAGTTAAGGCCCGGGGTGATTTTTGCCCCTTCACCTCACTTTAAAATGCCCTTGGCACATGAATGGACAGAGACGAGTGTTAAGAGCGTCTGCTAAGTGGCTTAATTGTTGTAAATTGTAAATTGTTAAATACACAATTCCCAATTTCCCACCGTATAGGGTTATCAAGGTTGTCCCCAACAAAATGAGGAACAGCTGAACCCCTTATTAGCCCTTTTTGATTTCAGCTTTTTGAAAATTAACAATTTACAAGCTCACAACATGGAGGTTGTAGGGGATGAGCTCAGGTTACCGTGTATTTTATAATGGCTGAGAGGCGTGGTGAGAGACGACGCGCAGCAGAGTGTCTCCAACCCTTTCAGCCATTATAAAATACACAGTAAACTGGGACCTCGCATGGTTTATTGCTTTTCTGAAATGGTTACAAACATATTTAATTTACCTCATAAAACTATTCCTAATTCACAAGAGTAGCTACGCTTTGCGCCCACCAGAGCGAGCCACACTTCCTTGTTGTTACTCGTCCAGTCTCTGACGGGGACACAGTCATATGAGCACGGGCGGTGCTTAGACGCCCGCACAGGGGTTTGTAAGGCAATCAAGTTCAGCTGCAGAGCTGCGGGATCAATGTAACACACCTGCGAATAATATAAAGTGATGTGTAGATTATCAAGTGGTCTAATCAGAAACCAGCCAATCAGAATTTTTGGGGGACTAACCGTTTTAGAAAGCCTAATGATCAACACTATTTAAGCACCCAAAAATGAGGAGCTCGAGTGTTATAGCCATATCAGTTCTCTGCTACAAGACGTTGTGCTTTAAAAGAACCGCTATAGGAGAGAACAGTATATACCAACGCAGGGGGAGGAAGTGCTCTTCTTCAGCAAATAAGGTTTTTCACGCTACAATGAGTGACTGAACTTCATTCCATTTCCATCACTGCAAAACAAGAGGATAGAGGAGAGCAGCTCGGGTCAGGTGGACAGCAGTGATGATGATGACCCGGTTCACCTCAGAGAACGGAGAGCTAAGTGCAAGCGGCCTATAGCAAGTGGACCGAGGGCCTTGGAGGTATGGGTAGTGCAGTTCCCACGGCAGCCCCAGCGGTGACAGTACCAGAGTTTCCACTTGAATTCAATATGAGCGCAGCCGCAGGCAGATAAGTAGAGGAAGCGCAGAAAGTGGTTGAGAGGGGGTGCAGGTTGAAGGAAGATCAACTTCAGTACAGAGGAGAGTGTTTGGGAGCCCCATTGAGGACAGTCCAGACAGGAGGTGACTACAGTATCGGTTGGATAAAGGACTAATGTGAGGTGTTCCTCAAGGAACACAGAACTTCCCTGAACCACACTGGGCTAGCATTAGGCCTGTCAGTTCACCTCTATAATCCCATTCGAATTTCATTGATTTCATTATTTTTAATATTCGAACATATTCTAAAATTTACATCATTCATTTTAGCTCATTATTGCCTACCGAAATACCCCTCTATACCATAGACTGTAAAAAATATGGACAAAGCGTTCCCCGGGTCTAACATGGACGTAAAATGAAGCCTGTTATTCCTGCACTGTAAGTCGCCATCTTTCTAGATCCGTTTTGGCCCAGCTGGCCATTGGCTGGCTCCGTTTTGGCCCAGCTGGCCATTGGCTGGCCCAGACAACAAGGCGGGACTTCCCCGCTTCTTCTCTGTTGGTTTTTATTTTGACTCGAGTGGGAGGGGAATCCCGATCATAGACTGTAATGGTAGCCACGCCCCTCAGAACATACGCGACTTTATGGTAATTTTTTTAATTAATGGGACCATAATTTTCCAAAAAGAATATTATGACATTAGAAATGAGACTTTAAACTAGTGACTGGAAGCAGAAAGTATTCATGACCATGTTTATTACGGTAATACAGTCTAGGTGAAGTTGGGCCCAAATACATGGACTTCTATGGGTTTTTTTGGGCCCAATGACAGCGCCACAACAGGCCATTATATGAACTTTCATTTCCTTAGTGGCTTCACAAAATATCTGTCTGACTGCCCCCCTGCTCTATACACAGAATATCAAGTCCACTAGAGCAGGGGTTCCCAAACTTTTTTGGACCAGGTACCCCTTTTGGGGTAGCTATTTTTCCAGGTACCCCCTCATCCTCGCAACACAGATAACAATATATTTACAACCACAAGCAGTGTTTCCTGCAGGAAAAAGCTTTGGCATGGTGCTGGGCGCAGGCCGCACTGGGGCCTTCTTGCGTCGAACATTTTGATTAATTAATTAATTTGATTCAATAATTAATGAATAAGATTAATAAATTAAGATTGATTTGTATTATTGCTCTTGTATTGCTATTGGAGACACTGGGGGGACACTGGGCAGGCACTGGGGAGGCACTGGGGAGACACTGGGGAGGCACTCGGGAGGCACTCAGGGAGGCACTGGGGAGGCACTCGGGGGGGACACTGGGGAGGCACTCAGGGGGACACTGGGGAGGCACTGAGTGGACACTGGGGAGGCACTGGGAAGGCACTGAGGGGACACTGGGGAGGCACTGGGAAGGCACTGGGGAGGCACTGGGGAGACACTGGGGAGCATGGGGAGGCACTCAGGGGGACGCTGGGTAGGCACTGGGGAGGCACTCGGCTGGTCACTGGGGAGGCACTCAGGGGGACACTGGGGAGGCACTGGGAAGGCACTGGGGAGACACTGGGGAGACACTGGGGAGGCACTGGGGAGTCCGCGGACCCCACTTTGGGAACCGCTGCACTAGAGGGCCCCCCATCCAAAACGCCAACGTTATTATTTCAACACGACATGGTTGGCACGGCAAAAAAATATCAACGTTTCCTAACTGTGTGTACTGTTATTGAGCACAGTACACACTCAGCACAGATTAATATCTATAATGCACTTCACTAGTACTTAGACTGTAGACAGTAGACTTAATGAAACAGTAGTGAGTAGTCACTAGTCAGTCTATCATGAACGGGACAACTCCAGATTCCAGACCACCAGCAATACAGCAATTGTTTCTCCATTTTAACAGAATGCTTGGCTATCACAATGAACAGGCCAGCAACGAATAGTCTGCAGTCTGCAGTTTTTTTCTCTTGAGTCTTGATGTTATTTTCCCGTTTTTGGATGGAAATCCAAAAAGCTTCCACTCATCACCGTGTTCGGAAATAGCGCACTGACTGACTGCACTGTGCAATGCAAACTAATAGGCGAGTGCTCTCTGGTGCGGTAAATGTGGTGATCTGTCTGATCTCTGGTGCAGCCAATTCCCCGTTGCTTTCTTGAGCCTCCGCCATGTTTGTTATTTTGTTTACGTGCTGCTGCTTCCTGCTTGTAGTCTGACTCACGCCCAGCTATCCCACTTGATAGAGTGAGGACGCGAGGAGGGAATCGTCCTCGGATTCCGTCGTTCTTCCGGGTTCTTGGAAACGCCCCCAGCCACTGCGTTAGTTTTACTGAGGTTAGATTTAGGTATAGTTTACTGAGGTTAGGTTTAGGTATAGTTTTACTGAGGTAAGAGGTTAGGGTTAGGTTTAGGTATAGTTTTACTGAGGTTAAGGTTAGGGTTAGGTTTAGGTATAGTTTTACTGAGGTTAAGGTTAGGGTTAGGTTTAGGTATAGTTTTACTGAGGTTAAGGTTAGGGTTAGGTTTAGGTGTAGGCTGTCAATCACAGCGACTGGCCAGTCACAGCGCACCCTCTACGTCACTCTGTACTCAACCCGAGGACGGAACCATGCTCGCAGTGAGGACCGGTAGCGACAGCCACGCCTCCTGCTATTCATTTCAATGGAAGTTGCTCACTCCTTTATAAGTCTATGGCTGGAAGGCAACAGCAACAGCAGTAGATTCGTTATTCAACACATTAAGCGAGCGGGTGAAATAAAATACAAAAAACAAAATAAAAATAGAAAATAGAATTAATACAGGATAAAAAGCTACTTTCGAATGGCAATTTTAGCATTCGGATATATATATGTTTTCATTTTCGAATTTCATTCATATTATGAAATTCGTTCTGACAGCCCTAGCCTATAGCATAATGTGAATTCCCAGCAGGTTATGTTGGTTACCGTTGTAACAAGCATGCTCTGATCAAATTAATTGATGAATGGAGCGTGGCCACTTCCATCCCCGATATGAGGATGCAGAAAAAACACATTATGCCACATAGCGTAGTCTCTGTGGGTCGAACTCTCCACCCCTTGGCTTGTCTCTCTTGGCTTGCCCCCCCCCAATAATTCTAGAACACCCCCCCCCCCCCCCCCCCTTTCTCTCTCCGTTTCCAGCTTTTCACTCTCCTTTAGCTCCTTTTGCCCCCTCTCTCTCTCTTCCTCCTGTGCCTGTGGGTCCTGCCCACCCATCCATCCACCCCTGACAGCGTAATGTATGACTGGCTTGCCTTTGACGTCATCCCAGGCCTAACGTCATAGCAACTCAACGCTCACAGGCTTGCTCCTTTTCTAGTTCCTTCTCTCTCTCTCTCTCTCTCTCTCTCTCTCTCTGTGTCTCTCCCCCACGCTGCCTCTCTCTTGCTGCCTCTGCCTTATTCTTCGTTTCTCTCTCTATCCTGCACGTCTTATAATATGCTTGTCTCTCTTTTTCAATTTCTCTCTCTTGTTTTTCCTTCCCATTTGTATTTTATGCTTTCTTTTCGTGACATCTATTGCCCATATGGCTCTCTATATATACGTCTATACATTTGTCCATCGCTTGATTTTGTCTTTTGTATATTTGCCATTTTCCTCACTCCGACCCCCCCCGGGCTCCTGCATCTATTTATTATTTATATATTTTTCAGTTGTTTATATATTTAGTAAATATTGCCGCTGTCGTCGCACGACAATGACGACATGGTTTGTTGGACAAAGTATAAAGGAGCCTCACTCACACCTCCCATCTCTGTCCTCCCTCTGTCTGTTCGTCTTTGTAAAGCGTTGTTTTGACTACACGCACGCACAATCACTGCCCGCATGTATGAAGCGAGCAGATTGACCTCTGCAAGCACGTTCAAGGAACTCTCAATCACGCTGACAGAAGCCCGGGGTCACCTCTCTTCATTAACCACTTGAACCCTATAGCGTCCCTATTCTGGCCATGCTCTCATAATAGGCCAAAATATGTGGCAAAAGTAGCAGATTGACAAGCTCTAACACAAGCACACTGGTGCAACAAGGCGCATTGTGAGCTTGTGGACTATATTCGGCTATATTCAGGGAGATGGGGAAAAGTGAGTGGGCTAAAGATGGGGAGCTCCAGTCAACAAAGTAGGGTTTAAATGGTTAACTGTTAACCACTTCTTGTTTCCAGCTTCATCCAGGAGTGTTACAGTTTGACAGTTGTCTGATACCCATCCGCTGACTTGCTTTGTCTTGCTGCCTGGCAAGGTTTGCTATATATTACTAACCCCCCCCTTTTTTTTTTTCTTATCAACTAGTCAACTAGTACCAACAATGTCAACTAGTGGATTTACTAGTCGACTAGTTGAATAGTCGACTAGTTTAAAGTCCTATCCTATCCAAGCATTAGTTTTTCACGAAAAACACTCCTTGGGCTACATTCAGCCATAGCCACTTGCCCAAATGTGATGACCTCATTTCAAGTCCACCGAGAAATGGACCTTTGCTTGTATCAGAAATGACCTAACTGATATAGCCTACTATTTTCACATCCGCAAAACGCAGTGAAAAAACGCACCAGTTTGCAACCACTTTTATGCTGTATGTTGTTCACAAGCACATATGGCTGCCTGTCATCAGATAAAAAGCCAAATTTAAATTGTTTATTTTTCCTTGAAACGTGAGGGTCTTACTGTAGGTATATTCATGTTTTGAGTTACAATGCCTGAGAAGACGATTGCAATGTTCACACACGCACGCACGCACGCACGCACACACACACACACACACACACACACACACACACACACACACACATACACGTTTTAAGCTTCATTCTTTTGGGACCTTTCTTACATTGGAATCCATTTTGTTAAGACACTGAGCACAGCAGCTGCATTCTTATGATAATTGTTTAGGCAAAACAAAAGCCACTTAAAGGAAGCATGCAATAACTAGGATTTCACTCCTACTGTAGGTGACTTGAATTAATTTAACGGGAACAATTGTGTCACAATACATCGTGTGTGTGTGTGTGTGTGTGTGTGTGTGTGTGTGTGTGTGTGTGTGTGTGTGTGTGTGTGTGTGTGTGTGTGTGTGTGTGTGTGTGTGTGTGTGTGTGTGTGTGTGTGTGTGTGTGTGTGCTCGTGTGTGTGTGCGTGTGTGTGTGTGTGTTCTTGCTGATAACATGCTTGGGGAATGACTGCCTCTTTAGAGAGCTAAAGAATCAAGCGGTTTTAAAAAGCACAACCATAAATCGTTGGCTTTCCCTTTCTCTCCCTCTCTCAGGCCCTGTAAGATTTGGTTGCCAAGCAACCTTAAGCATGGGTCTTTAATTAAGACACCGAGTTGCTGTCCCCAAATCAGCATCCCGACAAAACTCTCTGTCTCTGTCTTTCTCCCGCTGGCTGTGTTTACATAGATTGTCGAGACCAATTTCAACAAACATTTTGAAATGTCGTAAAGAAGGTTAATGCGTTTCCACCCACTATTATGTGAATATTAGGAGTTGGTTCATTGAGATAAGCAGTAGCTTCCGTTCGTTCGTTCATTCATTCATTCATTCATTCATATATGGGGGCAAAGCAGTGGTGGCCATTTTCTGCTTCCATCGTTCCAGACCCCATTCATTTTTTCCCGTATAGACATTTCCAAAAAATATTTGCACCAATTATTTTCAGCCTAGAATCCATCAAAGAGACATCTAGGATCCTGGTGAATCATTCATGACCATAAAACATTTGATTCTGTGAAAATAAAATAAATGCAATTATATCAATGATGTGATATATTAGGCTATATTTAATAAATACCCTCTGTTTTGTGGTTTTCCATTTTGGCTTGATTCTAGGCTTAAAATTATTGATATAAATATTCTCTAATTAATGGGGTCTGGAACCAGAAAATGGCCACCCTATAAATGTTAGACGTTAACCTTATTATCTCTTGAACGGCCAGAGTCAGTCTGTCCGTGAGTCTGCCTCTGTGAACAGCTAATCTTGGGCAACGCTGGATTGATCAAGGAAGAACCTCCGCCCCAATGTTTTCAAATTGGCTTCATGGTGGTGCTATTCATGTTTTGGCCTATAACTCTTGCACTGTAGGATCTACAATACAACTACATACTTTTTGCTACTACTTCTGAAGATTTGTCACAAAATTTGCACAAATCGGTGCACATTTAAATCACAGATTGAGGGGACTCTGTACAATGCAGAGCCAAAATCCTTCACTAGGGGGCACCACAAATGCTACAAATGTCACTGTAGCCAAAATGTGATTTCTTTCCACAAATTAGTCACAAATGCTCTTTAGTTATGTGACAATGACCATCAAACATTTTGATACCATTTGCCTGTAATTCGAATACAAATTGTAACCCAATTGGAATGGCCACTATAAAGTGCACCTCTAAAACCGCTTTTACTTTTGCCCATAGAGGGTACCACAAACATGACATTTACTTTTCCCCATAGAGGGTACCACAAACATGACATTTACTTTTGCCCATAGAGGGTACCACAAACATGACATTTACTTTTGCCCATAGAGGGTACCACAAACATGACATTTACTTTTGCCCATAGAGGGTACCACAAACATGACATTTACTTTTGCCCATAGAGGGTACCACAAACATGACATTTACTTTTGCCCATAGAGGGTACCACAAACATGACTTTTACTTTTGCCCATAGAGGGTACCACAAACATGACATTTACTTTTGCCCATAGAGGGTACCACAAACATGACATTTACTTTTGCCCATAGAGGGTACCACAAACATGACATTTACTTTTGCCCATAGAGGGTACCACAAACATGACATTTACTTTTGCCCATAGAGGGTACCACAAACATGACTTTTACTTTTGCCCATAGAGGGTACCACAAACATGACTTTTACTTTTGCCCATAGAGGGTACCACAAACATGACATTTACTTTTGCCCATAGAGGGTACCACAAACATGACTTTTACTTTTGCCCATAGAGGTTACCACAAACATGACATTTACTTTTGCCCATAGAGGGTACCACAAACATGACATTTACTTTTGCCCATAGAGGGTACCACAAACATGACATTTACTTTTGCCCATAGAGGGTACCACAAACATGACATTTACTTTTGCCCATAGAGGGTACCACAAACATGACATTTACTTTTGCCCATAGAGGGTACCACAAACATGACTTTTACTTTTGCCCATAGAGGGTACCACAAACATGACTTTTACTTTTGCCCATAGAGGGTACCACAAACATGACTTTTACTTTTGCCCATAGAGGGTACCACAAACATGACTTTTACTTTTGCCCATAGAGGTTACCACAAACATGACATTTACTTTTGCCCATAGAGGGTACCACAAACATGACATTTACTTTTGCCCATAGAGGGTACCACAAACATGACATTTACTTTTGCCCATAGAGGGTACCACAAACATGACATTTACTTTTGCCCATAGAGGGTACCACAAACATGACATTTACTTTTGCCCATAGAGGGTACCACAAACATGACTTTTACTTTTGGCCATAGAGGGTACCACAAACATGACTTTTACTTTTGGCCATAGAGGGTACCACAAACATGACTTTTACTTTTGCCCATAGAGGGTACCACAAACATGACTTTTACTTTTGCCCATAGAGGGTACCACAAACATGACTTTTACTTTTGCCCATAGAGGGTACCACAAACATGACATTTACTTTTGCCCATAGAGGGTACCACAAACATGACATTTACTTTTGCCCATAGAGGGTACCACAAACATGACATTTATTTTTGCCCATAGAGGGTACCACAAACATGACATTTACTTTTGCCCATAGAGGGTACCACAAACATGACTTTTACTTTTGCCCATAGAGGGTACCACAAACATGACATTTACTTTTGCCCATAGAGGGTACCACAAACATGACATTTACTTTTGCCCATAGAGGGTACCACAAACATGACTTTTACTTTTGCCCATAGAGGGTACCACAAACATGACATTTACTTTTGCCCATAGAGGGTACCACAAACATGACTTTTACTTTTGCCCATAGATGTTACCACAAACATGACATTTACTTTTGCCCATAGAGGGTACCACAAACATGACTTTTACTTTTGCCCATAGAGGGTACCACAAACATGGCAGCTGCACCATCTGTTGTACAAAGAAACTCTGCCCGCAGCTTCCTTGTGTCCTGGTGACTGCAGCACCCCATGACTGACCCAATCACTCAGCCCCAGGGCTGGCTGGGACTTTTCCATCTACCATTCAATGCATTTAAATGTGTCCTTTCATTTTGGCAAGTAGTAGCTCTACTTATGCTAAATGTGCATAGAAACATGTTTATTGTAACACAGTTTTACTCTCTTGAGTGTGTGAGTGTGTGAGTGAGTGAGTGCGCGACTGACTCGGCAGCCACAATAAACCTTTTGGTCCTTTTCAGCCCCACCTACACACACACACACACACACACACACACACCCACACACACACACACACACACACTCACTCTCACACACCACAATATTATATTATACAGCCTTTTTATATTCTGGTCGGTTGCTGTACAGACTAGGTCTAACATTTTAATACTTTTTTAATCTCGACCATACAGTAGGTGTACATGAATCATTCACGTAAAGCCATCCCCAGGTCATAGCTGTACACACTCTCTTTACGCACGCACGCACACACGCATGCACAGTCGCACGCACAAAATAATGATGACCAATAGTGTCATCCACATGGCGTTTCACCTCTCTGCGTTATGAAAGCCACAGCCCTCATCCCAGCCTACAGAGCCATTGCAGGCCACAACCAATGAACCAGCACATGTCATCTGTACAGCTCGCTCATTCTTTCTGTCCCTACAAAGATCAGAAAGCTTTGTTATTCTCCTATCTTTCAACCGCCCCTCTCTGTCTCCCCTGCACACTTTTTTCTTTTTTTTAAATCAGAAACGTTTATCTCTACCTAGAGCTGCCCCCCCCCCCCCTTTTCATTAATGTTTTTTGCCCTTGTTCCCAGGAACTACAGGACCTGTTAACTTTATTTTTTCACACTATAACGTATGAGCTCCGGTGTTGGGCGTGGACGCAGCGTCGCTACAGTGTTTCTGCTACAGCAGCACATGCTCTTCGAATTAATTTGTGCTGCGTTAATATGCTTGCCAGAGAAAAAAAAAAAAAAAAAACGAGGCCATTATTTAAACAGAGCGTGCTCCCAATTTTCTTTCCCCCTGCCTCTCGGAGCACCCTTGGGAAAATGTCACCGCGGCACCCCCCGGGTTGTATGCATGTATAAGTATACTCACAACCGTACATTTACATAACCCTGCTTATCCGGGAACTTGACTCCACGTGGTCGCTCTCGCGCGGGGGAGGGGGGGGGAGGGCACGTTGTCTTTAGGCCTGCGGGGTTGGGAGGACGGCGGGTTTACGCAGACCCTTCTTGTTGGTGGGTTGATGAATATGGTCCATGCTCAGCATGGCAGAGTGTGGGATAAAGGTCACTGTGGGAGACGGTCCACCACGTTGCTGCCTCCCAGGGGGACGTACTGTACAGTACGTGGTGGTGTCGTGACCTTTGCGCCAGGTACTGTAAATGTACTGTACTGTACCGTACAAAAACCTCCAGGCTCTGACTCTCACCTCGTGTATACAGTAGGGATGCACAGGTGCTGTGCCCACTGCCTAGCCCACGGGTTAGACGCAACCCATTTCATATAAGGTCCATTATTTATTCTGCATTTGAGCCACGGACCACCGATGAGATTTAGCCTCTCAAAACTAAAGAATATTTAGTTGTCGTTGGTTAAGATGTTGTCCACAACTCCATGCTGTGTTGATGTTGGTACCATTTAGGACAGATAACAGGCAAACATTGATCAAAATAGCAATTATATTACATTCTCTAATTGTGTATATGCAGATGTTTAACAATAATTTTACTATTGAGGGCGTAAAATGGTTTAATTTTAAGCTCTCAAGAGTTAAATATCTAATAAAGGTCCATTTGGTTACCGTCCAACTCCATCATTTAGCTTTGGACCATATGGAAACCACTCAAAGACTACTGGTGGTCCCCGGACCACTGGTTGAAAACCACTGGGTTAACCGAAAGGTTCCCAGTTCCATTCCCCGGACTACTGTGAGGGCTCCATATGGGCTCTGGTGTCATACAATCTAGTCCAAGCTTATTATATTGACACAGTCAGTATTACACAAAAAATTACAGGAGGTACTGAATTAAAGAAAACTAAAACATAATCTATCGACACAAAATAATAATGAGCAATAGTGTTGTCCAGGGTGTTTACACTTCTCTGCAGTGCATTCCCCTTCATCATGAGAGCAGCCGACCACAGCATCACGGACATGTACAGTATGTGGCTGTGACAAATATTACATAATTAGTTACGGCATGTCAGTCTCCAGGTTTTCTTCAGAATATGTATGACACTGATTTACTATGACACCATCGGCATATCATGAGTCCGACCGTTGAGCCGATTCTACTCTATGGCTCCGAGACATGGACACTTTCAAAGAAACTAGAGAGAAACGGTTGGATGGCACTTACACCCGCCTTCTAATGAGAGCGCAAAATCTGTCTTGGAAGAGCCACCCATCGACTAATCTAATATACGGCAACCTTCCCCGTGTTTCTTCACTAGTCCGATCCAGAAGATCACAGTTTGCCGGCCACTGCTACAGAGCTGACAATGAGGTTATATCTTCCCTTCTTCTCTGGAGTCCTGCCTCAAAGCAGACCAGAGGTAGAAAACTGTCGTTCTCTGATGTCATCGCTATAGGGACACATGCATCAGTATGCAGGTACTGGGGATGGCAATGAAGGACCGGGAAGTCTGGCGTGATATTGTGAAATCCACGATCTCGACCGCGGTAAAAAAAAATGATGATGATGATCTCTCTGTGTCTTCTGCTAAGAAAAATGTGATTTTAATCCGGCATGGTGATGTGTTCCACAACATATGAGAGAGAATCTGTACACGCCACAGACGTGGAATGCATAATGTCTGCCTCCAGGGCCTTGGTACCGTTATGTTCCTTGACAGAGAACCAATCAGATTTGGGCGTCCAGGTGTTGAGTGTTACTGTCAGCACGACAGCGGAGCGGCCGTTATCCAACTCCAGTTCCTCATCAACGAGGTACGTATGGTACATGCATGTACAAGACAAAAACACGCACACACACAGCTGCAATTGTACAACTGAACTGACTATACAAGAGAGATATAAAAGTGTGTGTGTGTGTGTGTGTGTGTGTGTGTGTGTGTGTGTGTGTGTGTGTGTGTGTGTGTGCGCGCGTATAGTTTTGCACCGATGGGAGATATTTTCACACACACACACCACAATATTATACAGCCTTTATTATATTCTGGTCATTTGCTAGCTGTACTGAGGTCATATCATTTTAAAACTTAAAAAAAAAACTCTCGACCATAACCTTTAAATGTTAAGTATATGACGTTGACCTCCTGTGTTGCAGGGGGCGCTGGTGAGCGCTCTGGCCGACGACAGCGTTCACTTGTGGAACCTGCGGCAGAAGAGACCAGCCATCCTCCACTCTCTGAAGTTCAACAAAGAGAGGTGAGTGGTTCCCAGAACGTTATGCACACGCGCCATTTTGGAAAGAACTTGGGGCCCCTTCCCTACTTCCGTCACAGGTGTTACCGATGATACTAATGAAGGCTCTGTTCCATTCTGGCCAAACAGAGTCAGGGTGCTGCTGTTGTGCGTGTTTGGCTCACTGGAAAACTGGGTCTCAAAGTGTCCTTGAGTGGGTTCACGTACGCAGGTGTGTAACTCTGAGAGTGTACCAAATGGATCCGTAAGGGTCAAATGGAACCAAATGGATCCGTAAGGGTCCATTTGTACACTCTCAGAGTTACTGCGCACTAAATGGAACAGAGCCTTAATTAGTATCGTCGGTAACAGTAACACATGTGAAGGAAGTAGGGAGTAGGTAGAGTTAATCCGTGTGCATACAGTATTGCCCATTACTAACACAACATATTGTGCTTTTAACCATTTAACAAAAAAGGCACTAGTCTCTCCAACGTCTGGCTATATTGGGATATCATGTCATATGACAGCCAAGTCTACGGACTTTTAACGTTTGTTTTAGAGCACTTAGTGTGAAATGATGCTACTGATCTTGGCCTTTCTCCTCTGTCTCTCTCTCTCTCTCTCTGTTTCTGTCACACGTGTGTTGGTTTACATACATGTTCAACCCAGGCTGTGCGTCTCAGAGCCGGTAGCAGTCTGCCGGCTGTATGAGCTGTCATGAATTCCCACTGACTGGTGGTATATTGTGTGAAAGCAGAATGGGGATCATATGGCCATAACGTGTACACCATATTTGCGCATGCCAGCGAACATGTGCATGGGGCAAAAGGCAGTGACACCCCAGATGCTCCGTTATTCCCCACTCCTTCCTTGCTTCATTCCTTGCTCTCCTTCCTCCAATCCCGCCCTCCTCCTCAGGCAAAATGAGATCATTATTTGAGGCACGTACGCTCTCTGATGATGTCTTGCCTTGATTGGGGGCGCAGGTGCGTGAACCTGCCGAAAATCGTTGCATGTCACACGTCAGCAGCTCGTCACGTACGACACGGTAGGATGTGTTGAAAGTTAAAGTGTTAAAGGACCACCACTTTTCAACCCATCTTAATTTAATTGGTCCTCACTAATGTTCATGATAAAATAGCACCATTCTTTTCTACTCAGTCTGTGTCTCATAGGAGGGTTTCTGAACTGCCCACAGACCTCCTTGAGACACAGGCCGAGTAGGAAAGAAATTACGGTATTTTATCATGAACCTTAGTGAGGACCAATTATATGAAGATGGGTTGAAAAGTGGTGAAGTGGTCCTGTGACTGGAGGACTGCGAGGCGCAACTCCTCGCAGTCCTGGTTTTTAGACAGAGTGTCCTTCTCCTAAGATGGTTTGCCTTCCATGGCTATGAGCGCCATGCCTCTGGGCATTTGGCCCACTGTTGATCCGAGATCCCCTACAGTTGGGACCTCACGATACCCAGTTACCGTGTGTGGCCTTATGAGGAGGCACTGCAGAGTAGACGTCTTGGCGGCGGAGCGGCTTTGAACCAGCAGGAGGAGACTTACGCACTCGGCTCCTCTTTTCACCCTCCGTGAGGAGGGCTAGCCAGTGGCAGTAGCAGAGTAGCAAGCAGAAGCAGCCTGCACTGACTACAAGCTTTACCATCACTCAGCCCATTGGAGGCACCCTGGCCTTGATGTGACTGACCAATATCTGGCAGCGTTTGGTTGTTGTTGTTGTTGTTTTGGATGCGGTGTGTTATTAGCCTGTGAGTGCCAGTTACATTCAGCCACAGCACCTCCTCTGACCTCCCCTTGTAGCAGGGGAGGAGGAGGAGGAGAGATAGCCTGGCATGGCCAGACAAATATCATTGCGTAGATATTAGTCTGGAACTTCGCCAACGCCACCGCAAAAAAAACAAAAAAAGTCTCACTTTGAATATGGGCTCTGATTGGTCACCCACAACTCTGGGGTGAGCGAAATGTAATGAGGAGTGATGCACCTCAGTCGGGACAGGAGACATCAGGACCAGAAGAGACACCTCAAAGTGACATTGGAGACGGACAGATTGATAGATATACTGTAACGAGGCACATGAGTGAATAGGGTTAGAATGAGGAAGAAGCATGTTATCGGACAAGAGGGTGGGGGGAAATGACAAGGAGGAAACAGTGAGAGGAGAAGGAACAGATGGATGGTTTGAGAAGTACTGTAAGTGGGAGGTCTTATCCTTCTTATCCTAAATGTCGCACGCACGCACACAATATGTGCCAGACCCCCATGTGTACCCCCATCTGGCAGATCCTGTCATCCAATCACATGGTGCCCTGTGTGCTTACTCCGCCATGTTAATATCAGGTGTAAATGTGGCATTTGACATTGAGACAAACACGTGACAAATTAAAGTCTTTATTTGCCAAGGTGTTTAAAAAAAAAAAAAGCAATAACGATTGTGTTGTTCAGAGCTGAAGCCTCACTTTCGTATTGATTCTTGCCGTATAATAATAATAATAATAAGGAACTGTGCCGGCATTTATTTTAATTTTTTATTTGACCTTTATTTATCCAGGTAAATCCTGTTGAGATACCAAGAAGTTGCAAGAACGTTAAAACAAACTAAATTACAGTATAGCAAATAACATAATACAACTTTAAAAGCACCTCTATAGGAACCATGGCAGTGCTGTTGGGATTTCTTGACAAGTCGGTGAGGGAGTTGGCCGAGAACATGGCAGTTGCTACTGGCGGATCCTCACTCTCTTATTGTTACACAGCCATTCTGTGAACTGTCGCCTCTATAGCTCTTTCACTCTGGGTTGTCTTATGCTCATTGTATGCTTAGTTGCACGCGAGTGGGAAATAGACGCCCTATAAGATCACAACACGGCGCGATCATTTCCACTCCCTTTGGCCTACTGAAAGGTGGATTTTCAGGCCGCCAGTGATTTGCAGGGGTCCGAGCATTCCACACTTGGGTGGCAGTGCTGTAGATGTTTGTAAGCCAGATCGTTGTTCTCGCTCCCTCTAGTATTGTTGCTGTGGGTGTCACTCACTTTTTTGAGGTAATTAGTCAGGTATGCGGGTACTGAGGGCATAGCGTGCGAAGTTGCATTTAAAAATGTTAAATGTCAATCCCAATTTCAATTGCTTTAAACTCTGTCTTCTACCCGGTGCCAACCTAGAATGCATTGCAAAAAGATGGGTCCTGGGCCCCCAGGCCTAAAAAATAGTAGAATTAGTTTGTTTCAGGGAGGTTTGGAGCTTAGTCTTTAGTGACATTGAGCTTCCTTTGCACCCAGATATACTCCGGTGTCTCCTCTGCTTTCTTTCCACACCATCTGCAGCAATGGCAAGTGTTGCGGCGGCCGAGTTTGGTCCATGCTTCACATGCTGCTGAGTTCCTTCGCCAGCGATGTCGCTCACAGTGACAGTTCAGTGTGCAGTGGCATTTTAGCTTGCATTGATTCAGCCCTATAGGAGTCCCAGGATGACTTATCACCCTCTCTGTCCCCCTTCATCTCTGCCCTCATGCAGGTCAACTATAATGGCTGGGCATTTGATATACTGTAGTTGCTTTTGGGCAAACCTTGTATCTTATTTCAACATGTCACCAATTAATGCTCTACTTTGTTGTATAAGAGTCTATAAGAGAGAATTAGCTAAAAAAAAAAGCCGATCTACAAGCTCACGTTGTACAGCAAAGTATAAATTAGGGCTTAACCCATTTTGACCTGAAATCAGATTCTAAAAATGTCTTCTACATCCTGACAGTTTTCAGAAAAAGCTATGTTTCTATGTCCGTCGTTCTTCGATAAAAAAAAAATAGCAGACCTACAAGCTCGTAGCGCGCCACTCAGTGGCGAGCTATGAGCTTGTAGATCTGCTATTTTTCAATAGCTAAATCATAACATAATGCTAACACCAAAAGGGGTTCCCGCCCAAAATGGCTCAAGTGGTTAAACTAACAGTGTGTATAGAAGATTTGTCAGTCTGTGCCGAGGCCAGGGCAAACATTTCCTCTGTCAACAGAAGGACAGCCTTGGGAGTGCTGTCGCAACAATAGTCTAACAAAACGGCACAGAATGAAAGAAAAACTGTTATTGTCAAACCGAATGAAACCCCCTTAACCCATTTTGGCGGGAACCCCTTTTGGTGTTTTAAACATTATGTTATAATTTAGCTATTGAAAAATAGCAAAGGATTTAGAAGATTTTTTTTCTTTTTTCGAGGTCAGGCCTAAATGGGTTAAAACATCTGTGATTTAAAAAACGAATGAAGATATCATCTGATATGAAGATGATTTGCCAGCGTTTCTACAATCATGTGGAAAGAAACCTGCTGCTACTGCAAACACATTCATCATGCAGATAAATGGTCTTAAAGGCAAAGTTTGTAAAATTGAGGTGTGTCTTCTGGTCAAATACAGTACATGTAGTAGAAAGCAGTAGAAAGCATCGTACAGTACATACTACATACTGCAGAAATACACTTAATTACTGTTACATGTAGAGCTAGCTGGCTTGCAATATTAACAGTCTACATCTTTATATGTTTACTATTACTACTAATATTAACAGTCTACATCTTTATATGTTTACTATTACTACTGATGGGAGATGACACACTATTGTACTGTCGAACATCACGGTTTTGGCAACAAAATACACCTTTACATCCAATTTACTGACAGTCTGCAACCTTGTTGTTTTGATTGTTGAGCTTCCAGTTTTCTGACTTCATCCTTGATGTTTCCCTTCTCACCCTGCATCGTCATGCACGCATAACGTACTACTGAGCCGCACGTGTTGCAAAATGCGGGCCGCATTCCAACAGTCTGCAGAGAATGATGCCTCCGCTGTGTCCTTGCCTTCGATCTATCTCACTCCACCGGTCAGAAAAGGGAGCTGATGGGAGAAAGCAGTTTTGCCCGAAAGCAACCCTTTAAGTATCTGCTTGGATCAGATCACGGGTATACTGGAGAGGAAAGAGGAGAGAATGGAAGGTTGGAGTCTTACAAAAAAAGAAAATAATTGTTTGTAGGAGGGGGGGGGGGGGGGGGGGGGGCTGGGAGCGATGCCAGGGAGCGATGAGTCAGTCTGTGAGCCGAGAGGAAGAAGATGAAGGGACACAGAGAGGTAGAAGAAATTGTTGCCTAGTCATACAGCCTGCCATGGGGGTGTGGTTGCCTCCTATCCATGGAAACAGGCACTGCAGATATTATGGATGTCACCCCGCTGAGGCACAGGGCAATGTGACTGCCATAATGAGGCATGGGGTGGCGGTTAGTGTCCAGTCACACCTCCACCCACCTCACTGTCCAGTCCCCCCTCCACCCACCTCACTGTCCAGTCCCCCCTCCACCCACCTCACTGTCCAGTCCCCTCTCCACCCACCTCACTGTCCAGTCCCCCCTCCACCCACCTCACTGTCCAGTCCCCCCTCCACCCACCTCACTGTCCAGTCCCCCCTCCACCCACCTCACTGTCCAGTCCCCCCTCCACCCACCTCACTGTCCAGTCCCCCCTCCACCCACCTCACTGTCCAGTCCCCCCTCCACCCACCTCACTGTCCAGTCCCCTCTCCACCCACCTCACTGTCCAGTCCCCCCTCCACCCACCTCACTGTCCAGTCCCCCCTCCACCCACCTCACTGTCCAGTCCCCCCTCCACCCACCTCACTGTCCAGTCCCCCCTCCACCCACCTCACTGTCCAGTCCCCCCTCCACCCACCTCACTGTCCAGTCCCCCCTCCACCCACCCACATCATGCTGAATGACCGCCTCCCTCCTTCTTTGGCTCATTGGATTCCAGAAGGTCTCACGCTGGTCCACCGGGGCCTGTACTGATTATGTTTGGGTCAGACAACCGGCTCGAAACTTTTTCTTTAGCCTCCCGGTCAAACACGTGGTCTGAGACAGTGTTGTTTTTGGCGGCACATTTAGATTTTAGTTTTTGTCCTAGTCTCTTCAATAGTTTTCATTTAGTTTCAGTCGCCTGGAATGTTTTAGTGTTAGTCTAGTTTTAGTCGACTAAATGTCATAAGATTTTAGTCGACTAAATCTACAGTTGCTTTAGTCGACTAAATTGTATTTTGGCAGGCCTTGATGCTGTTGTAATGACCGTTTTTACACTTGCTGAAAATAGCCGATCTACAAGCTCACAACGCGTCGCAGCTTGTAGATCGGCTATTTTCAGCATTCAACTAATTGTAAAATGACTTATACTGGATCTCTTGTCCACTAGTCCCTTCCTAACAACCGATATCTCAAATGTATGCTGCTGAAGGTGCTTTAATTGTCCCTTGTTTTAGTAGTGACTCGTGCAGAGACACGTGGGTCGATGTGTGTCTGTGTGTGTCTGTGTTGATCTGTCTGTGAGAGAGATATAGAAGAGAAATGGTGGTTGTCTGGCTTCCCTGATTGTACCCTTGTCTCCTTTGCTTGCTCTGTCTTCCTTCCTATCTCCTTTTCCATTTTTTGCTCCCTTGCTTTAGCATCCTCTTTTTTTCCCTCGCGCCCCCTTCCCTCATTACAGTATGTTATCCATGTCTTAAGGCAACATACTGTAAGTGGGCAATTTTGTCAATATAGATATAGCCCTCAGTGGTTTTGTTCCTCAAACTCTGTTTGATTTTCTACCATTCGTCCATTCCCCACCAATTCTACAGTTTGTATCTGCCGTCTGCATTGCAGTTCGACCTGATTCGCATTGACATTATTTGATTAGCGTCAGGCGAGCATATCGTATTTGATGAATGATTAACCCTCATTCAACTGGGCGAATGGACTAAAAATACATTGTTATTCACAACAACAGCCCGGGGGAACAGGGAGCCGGCCAGTTCTGCCACAATGTTATACCGTTAAGCTTTTCCCAGCTGGAACTGACATTCAAACTGTCAGTGTTGTGGTCACACGTAGCCTAGTGGTCACAATAGAAATGTTAATGTAACTCTGTTACATTAATCTCAATTTGGTTCTATATATGTACATATTACTGTAAGTACACTCTCAGAGTTACTGTACAAATGGATACATCAACACAAAGGGCCATTCACACTGATCACTGTAACTATAACAAATATGGTTTGAGTTCACACCAACCAACAGTTGTTGTTGCTGTTGCTGCGGTCAGAATCATGGTAGCCTAATGTCTCTTCATGCCCAGGAGATGTGATATCTTGACATATCGGTTTAATATTCACATGCTCATTCTCAGTTAGGTTATTTTTATTAAGCTGCATATATTACAGCTCTCGGAAACCCATTTGGACATTGATGATGACCTTTCTGTAGCTACAGAGACAGATGAGGTTTGACAAGCAGATAAGGATAGGATAAGGAATACCTCAAATCAAATCAAATCACCTTTATTTATAAAGCACATTTAAAAACAATTTCCATTGTACCAAAGTGCTCTACAGATAGAGAGAACACAGCAACAGAAAATTACAGACAATGAAAGCACAATTATAAGCAAACTATTTAAAAAAATCAAACAATATACTGTTTAAAAACACAAACAATGCTTGGGAGTAAAACAGGGTTTTAAGTCTGGATTTAAAAACGTCAATGGAGGGGGAGGTTCTGATGGAGATGGGGATGGTGTTCCACCTGGAGGATTGCCTCACAACATAAGCAGACATTGTGAGACTGAGACGTATCTTGACTGAGACTGAGACGTATCTTGACTGAGACTGAGACGTATCTTGGTTATTGTCTCCACCAGGCCGAAGGCATGGGGGGAGAGTATGTTTTGCACTCCGTCCGTCCGTCCGTGTGTCCGTCCGTGTGTGTGTCCGTGAGCAGCTAATCTACGGCACCGTTAACCCGGTCGATGCCAAATTTTGCACACACACTCCCTGGATGCCAACAATGAACCTCTGCCCCAAAATTTCCAGAACGGCCTGTTATATCGCCACCAGGAGGCCGCTTTGTGCAAAACAAGTTTTTGCACAGTACACCTACAGATTTTGTCCAAACATCGCGCAAATTGGTACACAGTCTCTCTAGTTTAAATAATAATTCAGATTGTATTAATATTAACTCTACTACATACTTTCTTATGCTTACTCAAGTAATTATTTACAAACACTCCTATCCTCCTGGTGGAGACCTGTGCCCAGAAGGGCACTTTTTCTAGTTTAGGTTTGTGCAGGCTCTAATCTTAAATGGAAGAGCATGCAATAGAACTAGCTGAGGATGAACCATTATGTATGCCCTACAATGCAGAGATTGTGAGTTTGAAACTCAGACCAAGAAGTCTCTTGGTTAAAAAAAAGGATGATATTTTTGTACGTATGAAACTCAGAAACAACTCAAACAACCATGAAATCAAACTGGTGTGATTTTAAACTAAACCGATTCAACCACTCTTTTTGAGTTATCTATGTTGAAGAAAGTGCACATTAACATTCACACTCACATTTCCATTTCAACAGTAAAGTCACATCAGACAATGAGCGGGAGCTGTCAGTAGCAAGAAGTTGGTCTTGAACAAAGTTGACAGTCTGTGCTGGAGGCTGACGGCAGGGGAACAGCTTCTCCTGAGAGAGCAATGAGCTTTGATGGGGAGATGAAGGAATGACACGGTGGAAGGAGTCTCAGATTCTCTAAAGCAGGTAAACCGTGTGCTTCTGCACGTCCTGCCAGCGACAGATACAATTGTGCCGTTACGAATAACAACTTCAACGTGATTGCATCACACACACACACACACACACCCCGTTATCCCCAGTGATATGACCTCATTCCCCATTGATATTATCCATCTGGTTGTACAGTTCTGCAGGCTTATACGGGATGCAGAACGTGAAGAATACTATATACTGTATATACAGGTCCATTTCTACAAGCAGTTGGTCAGTGGTTGTGCTGTGATTATGAAAGGGTCTCTGTCGGTTGTGCAATCAGAATACTTTTTCTCCCCGTTATCCTTGCCACATACGTATAGGCCACGCCCATTTGTTCCAGAATACATGCCATTTTGTGTTTTCTTCAAAGCACACTGCGGGCCTCTGCGATGGTCTCGGCTGAAGAGTAGCCTAATCGTTACTTTTAGGTCGGCAGTTTCCATTAACGGTTCTGCAAACGATTCGTTTTTTTTCCTTGTCTGCGTTCATTTTGGCCACACCTCTGATTGGGCTCAGGTGTGTGCATGTGTGCATATTTGGTGTAAATCACGTTGATAAATGAGGCCCCACTTTGTGCTCAACTCCTACCAATTCTGTCCAAAGCTCACACACACACACACACCGGTACACATTATCTCATGGGGGGGTCATCTGATCGAGACGTATGAGAGATTTCTCAGATCCCGTTCCGTTTTGCCTTCCAAAGTTTTGCAGGCTCTGGCGGAGACCTGTGCTCAGAGAGGAGCACACTTTTCTAGTTTTATCTTTCTTTGCTGCAAACCTGCAGAAGATGGAGAATCGGAGCTATATGCATGGTGCTGTTTCCCACTCGTTTTGAATGAGTCATTGTCTCTAGCCTTAGAGGCTGTGTGTGTGTGTGTGTGTGTGTGTGTGTGTGTGTGTGTGTGTGTGTGTGTGTGTGTGTGTGTGTGTGTGTGTGTGTGTGTGTGTGTGTGTGTGTGTGTGTGTGTGTGTGTGTGTGTGTGTGTGTGTGTGTGTGTGTGTGTGTGTGTCGTGACCACTCCATGCTGGGGTGATGTTTGAGAAACATCCTCACCGAGAGACGGGTGCACCAGGCCCCCAGTAAGGCTATCCAACATTGAAGAGGCCACTACCTACTGGCGAAATGTGGAATTGCAGCACTTTAATGGAAGTGGACAGACGTTCATGACGTCACGTGAAAAGCCCGGACCTCAAAATTGAGGTCCGGGGCTATGCTAGGCTAAACTTCCGCTCGCTCGAGCCATTGAGTTATAATTATACTTCCGGAAGTCTTCCGGGTGCTTCAAAACGCCACTGAGCAACTTCCACTGAAATGAATAGTGGGGGGGTGGGGCTAACGCTCCGGTTGGGCCTCTATCCTTTATAGCTCTATGGGGTGCACGCGTTTGCACATGCAGGCACACATGGACACACGCACGCACCGTATACACGTGTGCAAGGTTGTGCTGTCATGTATCCAAAAATTAGGAACGCCATTGTTTTTTTTTTGTTTTTTTTAAACATATGTTTATTGATTTTCTTTACAATACAATAAGTAATTTCAAAACAATTATTGACATATATTCCCCCCCCCCCCCCCCCCCCCACATCCCCATGGCAGCACAAATACAAGCAAAATGTTATCAGGAAATGTTTTGACAACAATAAATACAGAACAACAAACAAACCCCACAGCTGACTACTCCAAATAACCACTATACATCCAAAGCCTCTTCAATATCACCTCGCTTAATGAAGTCCAAGAACTTCTCCCATATCTTATAGAATACCGCAGGTTTCTTCCTAATTACATACGTTAGTTTCTCATGTGCCAAACTGGTTGTTAAATTCCTCAGCCAAAAGCTGATCGTAGGGGCATTGACATTCTTCCAACATAGCGCAATTGAGCGTCTGGCCTGTAACAGGCAAAGATCGGTCATTATTTTTTCTTTACTATTTAGTGTACAATTTAATGGATACATACTGAGTGTGAAGCCTGTACAACTAGGCTAAACAGCAGGGCAACTGGGTTGAACTGAGTTTGACGCGTGCTGTGATTCATTCAATGTCCAGAGAGTTGTGTTACTTTCGGATATGTCAATCCATTTATTGATAATCCACTTTCTTTCAGCAGTAGTACAAACGTAAATAAACTGTGTAACTATTAAACAAACAAACAAACTGAACCTGTCGACCACGCACGGTCAAAAACTGTGTCGTCTTCCCCTGTCGCACCTGAGTGCCATCCCACTGACAGGTAATGAGGGTTTCTATGACAACCACCCACCATTCTGACTGACTGATTCTCATGACGTCATCGTAAAGAAGGACATCATTAATTAGTTTGAATAAACAAAAAGCATTTTGGCTCCAACACTGAGTATACATAATTTAGGACAAAGAGGAACTGGACCTGATGTAATCTCAGAGACATAATGGACCACAGACCTCCATGGAACGCCATTGTTGAACAACTGGTGACAACTGGTGAAATACTTTAAATCCATTGGACCATTTCAGACATTTCTTTGTGAGGATATGCACATAAAGACAACTCACACACACTTTACAGTGTACACGCGCACATGCGCACATGCACATGCACACAAACACAAACACAAACACATCCCACCCTCACATGCATGGACGCACACATCTGCACATTAAAGTTAATTACTTTCCAGTTTCCACCTATTGGACATAAACATAATGGTGCTTCTTGTCAACTTATCTTGTTAAGTGTGTGTGTGTGTGTGTGTGTGTGTGTGTGTGTGTGTGTGTGTGTGTGTGTGTGTGTGTGTGTGTGTGTGTGCGCGTGCTTATGGAATGGACAGATGGTAGTTGTGTGGCGTGTTGTGTTTGTGTGCTTATGTGCAACACCTTCTCTCGTGATGATGATGGGGTACATTTGGCCTATTTATTTTGTTTACTCAAACATGAACCTTGGTTGAAAAAACGCCCCCAAAGTTGTTGTTTAAGGCTTATTCATACTCCCGTTTGAGGTGATGACGTGACCACTTAAACGGTGGTTAGTAATAATGGAGAGATGTGTTGGGGTGAGTCATTATCACCGCGGCATGACATCATGTACTGTAGTAGTTTTCCCAACCACCGCGGTGGTTCAACCTTATCACCTAAACCTGGACCACCGCGGTGGTTCAACCTGGAGTATGAATAGGTCTTTACTGCCCCTGCAGCAGTAGGTGTGAGATACAGTAGAGTTACGAGTTGTGTGTGTGTGTGTGTGTGTGTGTGTGTGTGTGTGTGTGTGTGTGTGTGTGTGTGTGTGTGTGTGTGTGCGTGCGCGTGTTTGTGCACAACTGCACAAAATGTGCATGTCTCCAATCCAAACCACCTTCTTTTCACTGCCCTGCAAGACATGCTGAAACCAGACCTAATCTGATAGGCAGCCTTGCTGGAAGGTTCATGGTTCTTTTAATAAGTGAGGTGCTGACTACACTTTGTCCTGTACCTTACAGCCCTATAGGCATGTTGAAACTGTACCTTACAGCCCTATAGGCATGTTGTCCTGTACCGTACAGCCCTATAGCATGTTGTCCTGTACCGTACAGCCCTATAGCATGTTGTCCTGTACCGTACAGCCCTATAGGCATGTTGAAACTGTACCGTACAGCCCTATAGCATGTTGTCCTGTACCGTACAGCCCTATAGCATGTTGAAACTGACACCTACACCACAGTCCCAGTAGTACCAGTCGGCACATTCGTGGCCAATGGAACTTAGCTTTGGTCGATTATTTCTCATTTATTTTTCAATCTTAATTAGTAAATAAGTGGGTGCATGTCCCTTCCATATCCTTGTGTGTGTGCGTGTGTGTGTGTGTGCGTGCGTGCGTGCGTGCGTGCGTGTGTTTTTTGCATTGACACCCCTCCCCCCTCCCTGTTCGTAATGAATTCCACAGCCATTGTTCTTGAACCCGCCGTGCTGATTCTAGAGATGACTTTGAAGTGACCTTGAAGTTTAGTCACGACTCGGATTTCAAAGGTGGTGGGTAATTACACCCCGGATAGAGGAACGGATAGATGCTTGGGTGGGCGTATGGACGGATGTACAGTACGGACGGATGTACTGTACGGACGGATGTACGGAGCACCTGATAAGACGGTGATGAGATGATGAATGGAGCGACACAGCTGAGGAGGGGAGAGTTTTATGGCCCCTCATTAAACACCTCCGTCTCCAGGATGGATGGAAGGGAAGGAAGGAAGGAAAGGACGGAAGTGTGATGAAAGGGGAGTTATGATGTGAGCAGTCAGCACAGATATGTCCCTCAGGTGCAGCTTTTTGAGAGAAGGTCTTGTCTTTGAGTGACTGAAACCCCTCCTAGATTCTGACCCCACTCCTACTACTACTATACCTTCGGCTGCTTTCCGAAACTTTTATTCAAACGATAGAATAAATCTCAATGTCATGCATATTAATTTGACTCTGTAATAATGTATAACGTCAAGAGCGACGTTTGAGTTGTGCCTGCACCTGGATTTACTCTTGCTGGCGCAAATCTTTCAATCAAATTCTTTCAAAGTGAATGTTTTTAACTCTAAATGGGCTAACCCAGTTATCCTCTCTCTCTCTCTCTCTCTCTCTCTGTCTCTCTGTGTGTGTGTGTCTCTCTCTCTCTCTCTCTCTCTCTCTCTCTCTCTCTCTCTCTCTCTGTGCCTCTCTGTGTCTCTCTCTCTCTCTCTCTGTCTAGGATAACGTTCTGCCACGTGCCCTTCCAGAGCAAGTGGCTGTACATCGGCACCGAACGGGGGAACATCCACATCGTCAACGTGGAGTCGTTCACACTCTCAGGCTACGTCATCATGTGGAACAAAGCCATCGAACTGTGAGTGTTTGCCTCGTCGTCGCCACCACGCAACGCAGCCCCACCCGCCAACAACACCCACACTAAAACGCCCCCCGCGCGGTACAGTATACAGTGCTCCACATTCGTGCTATTGTTCTCCAAAAGGGCTGTGAGGGTATTCCAGCTGTGTTGTAACGTACTGTAATTGTCCATTCCCTCCCGTGCAATGTGGACAGATCCTTCATTCCCAGCATAGCGTTTGAACTTTGAAGCCATCTTGGTCTTACATCATATACCCGGGCTCTGAATATGACATAATAACGGAAAAGGTCACACAGATTTAATCCCCAACAACAGTGTGTCTACCCGCATAGTCATCGCCGCTTCAGATTAGAGCTGTCGGCTAAATGGCTCAAAATTATTCATGGAGTGACAACCCCCCCACCCCTCCCCCCACCCCTATTTGTCCTTTTCTTGAGACCACCTCTGCGGCACAGAGCACACGATCTCGTAGACTCATCTCACGGAGCATTTGCGAGGGGATGACAGCGATTTGTGACTATATCCGTGTCACGGGCGGCCATTGTACTGTAGTTGAAAGCTAATGAGATTAGAGAAGAATCATTAGTCAGTTCAACACTTCTCTCTCTCCGCACAGCGTCTTGACTCCAGGTATACCGAGGGAGACTGTCTCTGGAGACACCGGGCCGTTTGGTTCGGATGTGTCAGGAGTTTGACGTCCTCCGTTTTGATGCCCTATACCGACCGCCGCGACTTAAATTATTCACTGGAGCATTTTGCTGCACTCTATCCCACGGCTGTGTGTGTGTGTGTGTGTGTGTGTGTGTGTGTGTGTGTGTGTGTGTGTGTGTGTGTGTGTGTGTGTGTGTGTGTGTGTGTGTGTGCGTGTGCGTGTGTGTGCAGGTGTCTGCCGAGATCAGTGTACGGTACACACAGACGTCTGGTCTTGACAGGGCTGGAGGATATCGAAAACTGAGAGAGAGAGAGAGAGAGAGGGAGAGAGGGAGAGAGAGAGAGAAAGGGAGCCCAGGGAAGGGAGAAAGTCTCTGTGAGGAATAAAAAGGAGCAGAGGGTTGAAGAGAACAGAATGACAGAGAGCAGGCTTTTTTCTTTTTTGCCCCGGAGGAGAAACCCGCATGCACCGAGGAGTAGTGATAAAAATGATGCAGGGTGATGACAGGAAGTAAATGCAGGTATATACCAGGGAAGGCATAGAGAGCCTTCCACTTATAGCTAAAGTGGAAGGACAAGAAAAGGGATGCGGGAAATAGTGGAAGCACATGAGAGAAGTGGGGAATGGAGAGGCAGTCCCAGAAAGAGTATATATGGTTGCTCTTTGCCTATACTAGAGAATGAACAAAATGAAACGCTCGCACACTGAGGGCTCCAATGTGACAGATGCTTTTTTTTTTATTGCACCAGAATTATCTGTGCGACGCTTGGAGCACAAGGCTCTTCTCCAGACTATAAAGTGTGGTCTATTTTAGTCTGAAGAAGAGGCCTGCTGAGTGTCGTAGAGCACTCGTTACCTCCATACTCAAATCCTATCTCCTATATTGCTCTTCTCTCCTACTTCCTCTCGAGTCTCAGAGATACTCGAGTCTCAAAGATGCTCAAGTCATTATCCGCCCCTTTAAGCCCCCTGCCCATCTATCCCCCTCTCTCTCTCTCTCTCTCTCTGTCTCTCTCTCTTTATATGTCACTGTCTTTCTCTAGAGGCCCCCTTTCCACCAAAATAACTTTGGTTCTGAACTGGTTCTTGGAACTTTGGTGCTTTCACGGAACCATTTTCGGTTCCAGTTCCGAACCAACTTTTAAGGTTCTGATTTCGGCACCAATTCATTTCCAGTGGAAACACTCTGAACTGGTTCAATATTAGGCGGGGAAAAATATCTGCACCGGTTCAACCCCTCTCTCTCTCTGTCTCTCTCTCCCTCTCTCTCTCCCTCTCTCTCTCTCTCTCTCTCTCTCTCTCTCCCACACCCCAGACGACGGTAGTGTTTTGGTCCCGCTGTTATCCTCCATATTGTAGATATGCAGGTTGCGTATGTGTGGAAATGGGTTTTCCATATCTTATTTGTCCAGGCCCGCGCTAAAACAGTCACACATTAGCTCTGAACCAAATTGTTTCTTATAGCTGGCTGTTGTAGTTGGAATCGATTCTTGCATCAGCTACAGAAGCGTTGTGTGTGCGTGTGTGCTTGCGTGCGTGGGTGCACCGACTGCACTCACATACGCATGAGCTCTACATAAATGTGTCTTTCTTTGATGGAGTCCCGAGGTCTGCATCTCCTTCTCCCTTCCTCCATCTTTCCTTTCTCCCTGGCTGTCTCATGCATCCCCGCTGGCCAGCAGAGGGGATGATGTGTGTACCCTAGTATCTTGCCATGTTGCTCTTGGTGCTGTCATCATCAGAAGTAGACGGTTAAGTGGGTGGGCTCAGACAATGGTTAACAATAGGACCCATTATTTCACACACCACTTCAGTTGCATGCTATTCTACAGACGCACGCACACACGCGCATGCACATGTTCCAACTCAGGATTCTGCAGAAGGTTGTATTGCAGTGGAGAACAGCATGCTGTAGTGTGGAGTGTGGAGCCCGGAGGAGCAGTGTGAGTAATTCAACATGAGACCGTTCCACTTCTTTCCCCCAATCACTTCCTCTCTCACACACAGTCGGAACGTCACACCTGCGTCCCGGCTTGTACAGTCAAATACTCTGTGTCAATTGAACTCTTGAGATTATACGAGTGTGTGTGTCTAGTATTAACATTGTTACTGTGTAAATTGACAGTTGATTCAGTTCTGTGAAACAGCAATTTGCACGAATTATTTGAAGCACACCTACAATACTGATGCAGCGTGGCTAGGGTTTGCTTCACAGAACAATACGCTGCATGCTAATGTGCTCTATATAGACTATTATATTTATTTCATTCTTTAAAGAACCGACTGCACCTGTTAACCTCCCTGAATATGCTTAGTGTCAACAACCCCCAGTCAAGCCACCCCGTTCACATTGGAACAAACAAACCAACGAACAAACGACAGTAGTGTTGTAGTACTCCAGTCCTACTCGTCTCCAGTCCGGTCTCGAGTCCCCATTTTCATTTACACTAGTCTCTCTCGTCTCGGTTTCTGTCTCTGTCTCTGTCTTAATTTGACTTGGACTTTATTTGGTGTCGGACCAAGGGACCCGGGACTCTTCCCCCACACACGGATACACACACACACACACACACACACACACACACACACACACACACACACACACACACACACAGAACATGAACATGCACACTCCACACAGAAAGGCCCTTTCGCCAACCTCGCCTCGGGTATATGGGCACTGATGACGTGGAGGAGAGAACACGCCCACAGCGTCCCCAGCGGGAATCGAACCCAAGACGTTCTATAGCTGTGAGGCGACAGCACTACCGACTGTGCCACCGTGCCCCCATTATACCCATATTATGAGGAGCCAATTCACATTAACATTGTAAGATTATTAATGTAAAGAATGTGGTCTGGACAACCTCCCGTCTT
Source organism: Protomyctophum parallelum (assembly GCF_964188405.1). Lineage (NCBI taxonomy): Eukaryota > Metazoa > Chordata > Actinopteri > Myctophiformes > Myctophidae > Protomyctophum > Protomyctophum parallelum. The sequence goes on along the minus strand of NC_139717.1, from coordinate 15,904,176 downwards.
GACTCTGACTCGCCTCCCGTCGGTCTCGACTTGGACTCGCTTCAGTTAGACTCGACTACAACACTAAGCGACAGTATGAATGACCCCATTCCTGTCTATTCTACACAGTTAAATCCTCAGTATTATTTTACCAATTTATAAATCTGAAAGTGTGCAAATGTAAACCAAAAGGGGTAAAGGACACTTTCAGAGTTAAACTGAGAGAAAATATCTGCAAAAAGCAAAAGGCCAGCACAGCTCAATAATGTAATAGAAATGAAGAAGTATAGCCAGCACACAATGCATGTCCTTTTCACCTCACCTGGTTTATTGTCTCCACCAGGCCGAAGGCATGTGGGGAGAGTATGTTTTGCACTCCGTCCGTCCGTGTGTCCGTCCGTCCGTGTGTGTGTGTGTCCGTCCGTCCGTGTGTCCGTGAACAGCTAATCTCGGCCACCGTTAACCCGGTCGATGCCATATTTTGCACACACACTCCCTGGATGCCAACGATGAACCTCTGCCCCAAACTTTCCAGAACGGCCTGTTATAGCGCCACCAGGAGGCCGCTTTGTGCAAAACAAGTTTTTGCACAGTACACCTACAGATTTTGTCCAAACATCACGCAAATTGGTACACAGTCTCTCTAGAGCCATTCAACGAAACGGGTCTTTCAGATTTATCAGACTCCATCCTGATTGGTTAAGATTGGCTTCCAAAGTTCACAGGAGTGCTCAGTTTCAAACAAAATGCTGCAAATCATGAACACATCGCGTGATTTCCGTGAAATTGTGCACCCACATTCCCACTAGGCCGAGGACAAAATGCCACATGAACAATTTCAACTCAGCCTCAAGGTGGCGCTATAACTGGCCGAAAAGTGTTTTTACCTCTAACTGCACGGATCTGTGGATAACCTGGTGGAGACCTGTGCCCGGAAGGGCACTTTTTCTAGTTTACCTCTGATATGGACAGACGTTTCGACCCGATAGGCCTTCAAAGGACATGTATTTGTGTGCTGGCTAGTGGCTACGCACCTCTTCATTTCTATTACACTTCCAGAGTTAAACTAACTAACTGTATTCCATTCTGTATCCCTGGGGCCCTGCTATGTAGGGACAAACCATGCACTGTAGCAGTGGCAGTGGCCTCCGGGCAGCGCGGGGTCGGGCTTGGTCGGAGCATAGCGTACAGTACAGTACAGCACAGCACAGTACAGCGCGTTTCTGTGACTCACACACCTCAGTTCCCGAGCCACTGTACCGGAAAGATTAATGAACGCACTCACACACAAACTAAAAATATCTAGCCTACTGTAATGGAAGGCAGCGCAGTGTACTACCTGGTGCTCCAGGCAGTAAGGCCGTGTCATGGAAGGTCAGTGGAAGATGGTTTACCCACAGATAGGTTGACGAATGAGGGGGGGAAACGCACCTTGGTGGCCCTGAGGAACGACAGCGATGTCTAAGGCGGGGTTTTTTCAAAGTGGGGGCCACGGCCAGGGGGAGATTGATTGGAAACGAAAAACGCTATAAATGTTGAGAAAATGTCTCTTGTGGCTGTTATGAACCACCAAAATAGCAGACCTACAAGCTCGTAGCGCGCCACCGTGGCGCGCTATGAGATTGTAGATCTGCTATTTTTCAATAGCTAAAGCATAACATATACTTTATATAAATTAAATGCTTAGTTAAAACACCAAAAGGGGTTCCCGCCCAGAATTGGTTAAATTGTGGTCCTATTACTGTATATCATATTGGTCCGAAACGGACGATACAATATTTAGAAAGTACTTAATTTGTTCTTATCGGTCCATAAGAATAAGAAAGGTGTTTTCTGTGATGTCTCACTTGACACTCAGCAGGATAGCATCAAATTCATATTAGCATATTTAAAATATTATTCTGTAAAGTGCCACAGATGTTACCCGACCGTACCGTCCTCATAACCTTTAATCCTGTCTGTGCCTTATATAATATCGCTGTATGTCCTCATTTACATCGAGGCTTAACACCTGCTTCGCCACAACTTCTTGCACAGACGTAGCTCAATGAAACAGAAGCGATTGAAATGCCTCTTTATTGAACAATGTGGTGTGATACGGCCGGGTAATATCTGTGGGTTAGCAGTTTTCTGAAAAACCTGTTTCTTTGCTGCGGACCGCCATCTGAAAATCTGTTGTTCCAGGGACCCCCCAGAAGCAAAGATTTGAGAATATATATTAAAAGCCTTTTTTTTTCTTTTTTTTTTTTTCCAATAGCTAAAGTATTACATAATGCTTAAAACACCAAAAGGGGTTCCCGTCCCGAGTGGGTTACACCCTTTACATTTTGCATGAAGGAGAAGTATACAGAAGTGTCCATGGCTCTCCGAGATACACGTTAATGTCGGAAATCGATAAAGGAATTCTCTGACATACAATATCACACTGCCTATGGCCATTTTCTTTTGCAGTGGCAGATTGGTCTGGAAGCAGCCTATATCTCTGACAGTGCTGGTGGTCCAAGGCTAGGTTATAATGACTTCACAATAGCTTTGGGTTTATGGTAGCGTAAGTGTCGTCGAGGTTAGACGTATTGCTGCCGTTTAGGGTTTGAATGTACACCTCAGTCTATGGAAAGATGGCGATGGTCTCTTCACGAGTACTAGACGCGTGTGTGTACGTGTGTGTGCGTGTGTGTGTGCACTTGTGCGCGCGTGTGTGTGCATGCATGTGTGTGTGTGTGTGTGTGTGTGCGCGCGTGTGCATGTGTGTGTGTGTGTGTGTGTGTGTGTGTGTGTGTGTGTGTGCGGGCGTGCATGCATGCATGTGTGTGCGCATGCATGTGTGTGTGTTTTGAGCTAATGTATGTTTGCTGGCCACAGAGCAGTAGTGAGAAGTGGGGCAAGTGGAGGAATGTTGAAATGTTAATGTTAGCACACATTATGACACATACTGTACTGTGTAGTTCATGTGAATGGGTTTGCCTAAAAGGCACTGCTGTTCTCTCTCTCTCTCTCTCTCTCTCTCTCTCTCTCTCTCTCTCTCTCTCTCTCTCTCTCTCTCTTCTGCCTCTCCCCACTCTCTCCCATTTAACACAGTATCCCCAGGCCAGCATGAATACACATTTGTGCATTGTCATGATGGGACAGGTGTGTGTGTGTGTGTGTGCGCGTGTGCGTGTGCATGTGCGTGCGTTCACATATATACTGTATGCACGTGTCCTGCATACTGTACCACAGATACAGGCCTCAGGGCTTTCAGCTGACACTGCAGTGGATGTTTTGGGGGTGTAAAAACAGTCATTACGATGGCATCAAGGCCCGCCAAAACACATTTTGTTCGACTAAATTAACTGTAGATTTAGTCGACTAAAACCTTATGATATTTAGTCGACTAAAACGAGACTAACACTAAAACATTCCAGGTGACTAAAATGTGACTGAAACTAAATGAAAACTATTCAAGAGACTATGACTAAAACTGCTTTTTTTTGGTCCAATCTGAACTCTCAAGGGGACTCTCAGTCAGTCTTCAGCAGCCATAATCTCCAGGCCAAATGTCACCTCGTCAGGGTCATGCGTGACACACCAGCAGCGACGCGAAAACAAAGACTGGAAAATAACAGATCGACAAGCTCACAGCGGTACGAGACACATCGCGTTGTGAGCTTGTCGATCGGAAACTAAAGCGTTCATTCACGCCGCTGCTATATTACTGTGGACACTTAAAACAAACACACAAACACGCGCGAGCACGCACACACACACACACACACACACACACACACACACACACACACACACAATCCACTTGGTGTGACACGAGAACACCTGTGGTATTGACGTGTTGCTAGGGGTGTTGTTAAAGTTGTGTTGCTGGGTGACATTGTCATGGTGACTGCAACTCAGCTGCCTGAGACTGGGTTGCCCACGGTGACACCAACTGTGCTGAGCTTCACCGCGCACGTGTGCGTGTGTGCGTTCCGGTGCGTTGACTGAATGTGGAAGCTAATGCTTGGGCTGCCACTGTGTATGCGTTTATATGTGTATGTATATGTGTCTATGTTTATATAGATCAGGGGTGCCCACACTTTTATATAGCGGCGCTGGCATTACATATGGGACAAATGCACTTGGAATGGGAAATAGAGGGGGAGAAATCTAATAGTTAGGGTTTTTTGTATTTCATTTGTAATGCTACAGACATTTGTGCACAGCAACACTGTTGAAAACAAAATATTGCATTGTGAGTTTGAGCTTACAGGCCCCTTTTGTCAATCAATCAAGTCACCTTTAACTCAAGTGGCAGATTCCAAAAATAGCTTTTTATATATTTTAATTAAATATTATTTAGGGACATGTCATGTGATCTACCTGTACAGCCTTTGTGATCTACTGGTAGATCGCGATCTACCTTTTGGGCACTGCTGATATTGTGTGTGTGTGTGTGTGTGTGTGCACGCGATGCGTGTGCATGCACAGTGCACGTGTTTATATTGATGTACTGTATATCTGTGTGTGTGTCTGTCTCCTTGAGCAAGGTGAAGGCTAGCCGTGGGGTGTGTCCATATGCTGTCAAGTACACCACTACACCCTGGAACATTTGTTTGACTGTGTGTGAACATGCGTGTGTGCATGTATGCATGCGTGCGTGCATATACTGTACTGTACTGTACTGTATGGAACTGTGTATATACTGTATGTATACCAGTGATTCTCAGGCCGTGGGCCTTGAGAATATTGTAATCAATGTAAGGCAATGAATCATTGCCAAACACTGAGATTCTAAAGATAGTATGACATGCATGGCTTTTTAAATGTAATTTGTTTGTGGCTTTCGCCTTTATTTTATATTTTTTTATGGAGGGACAGACAGTAGGCTGACAGGAAATGGGGAGAGAGATGGGGGGGAAGACGTGCAGTAAAGGCCGTCAGGATCGGGAGTGGAACCCGCGGCACACTGCCAGACTGGATTACCAGCCAAGGTGGCTGGACTGCTGAGCCACCGCCCATGCATGGCTTTTTAAGATGACGTCATATGGCAGCCAAGTCAATGGGGTTATAATGATGTCAATCGTCTATGGACTTTAATGTTTGTTTAGGGCCGTAAATGACGACGTACGGTGTCATATGGCCAATATAAAAGATTTAAAAAAGATTATGTAGGCTAAAACAAAAATGACATGGCATGTTTTTTCTTTAAAACCTTGATAGCAAACCGATAAATAGCAAATTATACTAAGTCGGTTCCATCGATCCAACCCAGAACACATTCAATCGATTGATTGATTGATTGATTGATTGATTGATTGATTGATTGATTATAACACACGCGGACGCTTATGAGTTCCAGAACCGGTTGAGAACCGCTGACATTATGCTTTGTTGTCTGGATATCAATTACTTCTACAAAAGGAAGGACCCTGTGCTGCATACAGCGGGGTGTTTTCATGAGAAAATAATTGTTGAAATGAATACGCTACAGATTGTGTTTATTGGTATATCCGTGTGTATTATGGTATATTCACATACTGCATACTGTATGTCTGTATACACAATATATAGACCTCAATACAGGGAGGAACTCACAGTGGTGTAAAGTGTGTAATGTACTCAAGGACTGTACTGAGGTATGTGTACTTTAATTGTAACTGAGTTATTTATATGTTGCAGTATTGATACTTTTACTTAAGTAGAAAAACAATCACACCCGTGTGAAGAGAGGGGCGCTCTCATCATCGTACGTCATCATACATCATCTCATTCCGGCCAATCACAATTTGCGTCCTCACTTCTCCTCACGTCTTCAATGTTTGTGTTCACACAAACACTCACAAATGGCCATTCGATTTCAATGGCATTTAATGTTTGTGTTAGGACAATGTTTGTGTTTACACACACCCTCAAAGCTGGACATAGGACGGGCTAGCGCCCCTCAAAAATGTGGGTACGTTTTCCAACACTCGGAACTCAACACAACCACATATACACAGAACCATTTTGATTGTCTCTGCAAAATGCTGAGTCTTTAGTGGGCATAGGTTAATTCTTACACGAGCACATTTAGCAAATACACTACTATTGCCACGCTAGGTGGCAGCAGAGTGTAGGTAATCCTTTCCAGGCTTATTTCCCTATTATTTCCGCGTTACCAGCCTGGAGACCACCATTGTAAGGACCGGCTATCATTAGCATTAGCTCACGCTGTTTACCTTTTGTCGGGAGCGATAGGCGAGACAATATCACAAATGACATCCGAACCTCGGACGAATCAGGATTACCATGGACAGCTAACGTAGATGCAGAGTTATGAGGCTTTGGAAATCCTCCTTTGACTTGAGGTACTGTAAATGGGGGCTGTGTGCATAAATCCTGGTGCCTGGGGTGACGGTGGCGTTGCCTAGCAACCGGGCCAATGTGTGACCAATGCAGGTGTAAACAGGGGGGGTACAGACATGTTCGCACTTAGCAGATAACGTCCCATAGCTGGGGGGTACGAACATATTCGTACTCAGCAGAGAAAGAATTAAGGAGCTGTTGTTTTGTGTGTGTGTGCGCCGTGCGTGTGTATTTGTTTGTGAATGGAAGCATAATAGGCTGATTTTGGGAGCCTAGCTGCACTCTGCCCAGCCTCTTCTCAGTTGCCATGGATATGACTCTTTCCCATTCTGAATGTTTGTGTGGAGTTTGCAGTGGTGGAAAGCAACCAAGTACATTTACTTCAGCATGGCAATTTTGAGGTATTTTTACTTTTCTTGAGTATTTCCAATTTCCAGTACACTTTGACTTAATATTGTACTTTTACTCCACTACAATTATTTGAAAGTTTAGTTAATATTTACTTTGTAGATTTTGAGTAATATAAAAAAATATGTGTTGCGATGCGACACATTGTGAGCTTGTAGATCTGCTATTTTCAAAAGATTGTTATACATGAATTTGAAACGGGACATTCTGCATAATGAGTAGTTTTACTTTTGGTACTTTAATTACATTTGATACTTTTGCACTTTTCCTCAAGTACATTTTGAATTCTGGACTTTTACTTATAACGGAGTATATATTGCAGTATTGATACTTTTTCTTAAGCGAAACATGTGAGTACTTTTCCAACACAGTTTTATTTTTAAGGTGCTTCTAACGAGCAACCAAAGCATAATATAGCCAGGCTACCAATGAACGAAATGAGACAAGACAAACAATCAACACTATTCGGGCTATGAGGCAAGTGTGCGCGAGTGTTTTGTCATTAACGCAATGACAAGTAGAAGAAAGTGTGATTTATCATCTACGGAGAACACCTTTCTAGTTATACTGTAGATTAATGGGCCGCGTACATGTCTGTGTCAATATACATAGATGGATAGCCGAATAGATACTGTTTTTGCGTGTGTGTGTGTGTGTGTGTGTGTGTGTGTGTGTGCGTGAGGCACCTAGCATCCTGTTAACTGAGAGACAGCCGGTGAAGGGGGATTAGATAAATCAACAGTTCCAGCTGCAGCAGAGCTTAGATAATAAGGCTCCAGCTCTAACAGGCTATATATAGAGACGACTGACTGACTGACTGACTGACTGACTGACTGACTGACCGCCCGCCCATAGGAGCTACCTTCAAATACACTGCTTCCCCCAAACAGCGGGTTGGGACCCACGTGTGGGTCACACACAGATATTTCTTTTCTGTGTCACGACTTAGTATGAATAACATTTTTGTGGGTCGCTAGCCCCTCCTATGGCCAGCTTTTGGTGTGTACATGTGCACAAACTTTGTCCTAGACAAACATTGACAATGAATGGACATGTTTGAGCGTTTGTGGGAGCGCAAACATTGTGTAACACAAACATTGACGACGAGGGTGAGGACGCAAATTGTGATTGGCCAGAATGAGATGATGTAGGTAGGATGATGTACGATGAGATAGATTTTTTTATTACAATGAATGTAAAAGAATTGTAGGCTATACATTTTATATAAAACAAATAAATAAACCTAAGAAATTCCACACATTAAAACAATAATAATTAAGAAGTAGTGACAATAGCTCATCTATACAAGCTTGCAAAGCGACGCGCTATATGTGCGCTTCCTGGGCGAATGTCTCATTTCTGGTTGGGTTACATGCTAAACCGTTTGAGAGCCACTGTCACCAGCCCACCCAACACTGCCCAAATAATTGGCAAAACCCTCAGATTGTATTAATAATATAAACAATCAAATAAATAAAAACGTTAAAAAAAAATAGAGTTCTCGGTGTGATGAGTAGGAAATTAAAGTATATTGATCCAAGCCGGGAACACAATCGATTGATTCATTAAAATTATATAAGTAGGAAATCAAAGCACGTTGAACAAAATCGACTGATCGATTCATGAAAATTAAAATGCTCTGAAAATGCACGTGACCCACCCGTCTGGCCGCTTATACACGGCAGCCAAATGTGTCCGCGAATGCTTATAGATTTTCAATGCAGAAAAGGTTGAGACCCAACTGCTGTAGGAGAGTAGACGATTCCTTTCATCCTTTCCCTCTCTATCCTTGTCCTTCTACACTCACACCCATAAATGTGACTGGAGGTGAGGGAATAAAACAAAGAAGTGTGCTACTTACTGTACCCATTCACAATTAAGGCATTTAGCAGACGCTCTTAATCCAGAGCGATTTAAATTAAGCAAGAACAAAAAAGCATGGGAATACATCACATAAAAAGCATTTATCATGAAACATGCGTAAGCTAAGAACGTACGTAACAGTGGAATATCTATCTAATGAAACTATACATATAAACTATGTCTATGACTACATAAAATGCAATTATAGTGCTGTCTACATAACATGCTATAAGTCTGTATCAAATGCTATCTAAGTCTACAGAAATGCTATTTAAGGGGGTAGGGTAAGTGCTATGGGCCATGATGGAGTCTGAAAAGGTGGGTTTTCAGACTACGGCGGAAGATTGGGAGTGATGCTGCAGTTCTGACTGCAATGGGAAGTGCATTCCATAGTTTTGGAGCCAGAAGGGAGAACAGTTTGGGACGTGTGGAGCGTTGTCCCAGCGTTTTTAGTGAGTGTACTAAAAACGCCGGTACACACACCCATCTCTCAGATCACATTATACTGCATGGTGTAGTCTCATCCATAACATTTTGTGATTGTTGTTTCTTATGAATGATCTAATTTGTACTTCTGTTAGCCATTCATTTCCATAATAAGGTTAGATATGACTCGTAAATATCCTACTCTTCATTTGACCATAGCACAAGAGGAGCAAATGGGATGTTCCTTGCTAAAAAATGGCGAAGGGGGGGTAGAGCTCTACTTCAGTGGTTCTCAACCTGTGGGTCGGGTCGGGAACATCATTTTGGGGGGTCCCCAGATGAGAGTGAAGTGATTTTTCAAAAATAGCAGATCTACAAGCTTGTAGATCTGCTATTTTTCAATAGCTAAAGTTTAACGTAACGCTTTAAAACATCAAAAGGGGTTCCCGTCCAGAATGGGTTAAGACCTTTTTTTAATAGCAGAACCAGAGACATCCACTCATTACATTGCAGGACTTAATTAAAGCAGAAGAGGAGGAAGAGAACCTGCTAGACCTGCTAGTTCTCAAAAACGTCCTCTGACGTCCCCAGAGAATCAAACGAGTGCAGCTCTGCAGTCCTGTTAGCTACACTTATAGTTACATTGTTTATTTCAAAAGGATCCCTATTAACTCATGCCATGGCAATCAGCTAGTCTTACGGTAGCCTCGATACCCAGGCTTTCATTTCGTCTGCGCGGAAAATGAAAGCCTGGATTTACACATGGGCTGCACTGGCCTAAAAGTGAGATCGCTCCAAATGATGTCAGGGCTCTGAGCTGTGTGCACCCCTCAAAATAACACCGTGAGGAAATCATTACCAGTGGAACTTCAAATGAGGCTATGCGAGGAAAATGAGGAGAATGGCTGAAGAACCCACCACACTGTCTAAGAAAAAAACCAACGTGTGCCGACTCTGTGGAAATAACTTTGACAGTCCGTTAGAATAGTATACTCCAGCAACCAGTGGTTTCTGCTTCTGGTCGACACAATAACAGTGCTGCACTGGGGGGGGGGGGGGGGGGGGAGAGACCGGGGCTGACGGACAGATCGGTGAACCAATCAGGGTGTGCGCAAATCTGAGCCGTGACCCTCCCATCTAGGCCAGAAAGGTCTAGCGTTAGCTCAGGCTAGTCTTACGGTGGTCCACGCAAAAACATATTACCCTACACACATGCAAAAAAAACCCTACAAAATGAATTGCATTAATTCACATTATAGTTACATCAATATCACCAGTAAGACACCCTGAGGGCGAGAAGTGACCTCGTCTCTTTGTCTATCCAGGCGCCTGGGTGACGGCAGACTGCTGGGCGAGAGCTGGCGCTTTGGCATGGGGGGTCAGATCAACATTATGGAATGAGTTCTGTACTGCCCATATGGAGCGTGTCTTCAGTGTCTTGAATTTACAGGGTTTGATGAGGTCTGGCCATATATGGAGCGTGTCTTGAGTGTACACGGTTTGATGATGTCAAATCAACAAATGGAATGTCAGAACAGGTCAGCTCCATATATGGTGATCTAAGGGTGGCAGCGGGGGCAGTGTCTTGAGTGTACAGGGTTTGATGATGTCAAATCAACAAATGGAATGTCAGAACAGGTCAGCTCCATATATGGTGATCTAAGGGTGGCAGCGGGGGCAGTGTCTTGAGTGTACAGGGCTTGATGAGGGCCTTAATTTTCGGGCCTGTTGGGAACTCTAGTATCTCTGCACTAATATCTTCGGGGCGGGCCCGTCTAGAGTTTGAATGGACAGGTATCAGTCATAGGTCAAATGCGAAGAACAAATTTCACTGCGGTAACGTGTGTGACAAATTGTACGACTTTGACTTTGACATAGAAGAGGAAGGACGGGTGGGGAAGTACTAGTAGTAAGATGCCCGAGGGCGAGAAGCAACCTCGCCCTAAAGGGCGGGGTTGCTGGGCGAGCGCTGGCGCTTTGGCATGGGGGGTCAGATCAACATGGAATGAATTCTGTACTGCCTGTCTTGTGTGTACAGGGTTTGATGAGGGCCCAGGTAGGACCAGGCCTGAATTTTCGGGCCTGTTGAGAACTCTCGCCGGCTGCCGGGCGCGGCTGCAATAATAACTTTGGGGCGGGCCCGTCTAGAGTTTAAATGGACAAAGTCAAAAGGGAGACATCGAAGAGGAAGGATGGATGGGGAAGGATCAACATATGGAATGTCAGAACAGGTTCTGACATATACCGGTATCCATATATCTAAGGGTTTGAGGTCAGATGTAGAGTTTCTGGCCAATATTGATGACATCAGGGATCTCCATATATGGGCTTTACTGCGACAGCAGGTCGCATTCACTATGACATCGGGGATCTCCATCCCTGATGATGTCACGTGATGTCACGAGACCTGGGCACCAGGGGGCGTGCCTGGGGTGACCAACCAACCGAAGAACACACTGACGGGACATGCACGATTCCATAGTAAATGCGACCTGTGGACTCAATCAACATATGGAATATCAGAACAGGTCAGCTCCATATATGGAGATCTAAGGGTTTGAGGTCAGATGTAGAGTTGCTGGCCGGCTCCATATATGCAGATCCAGGTGATGGTCCAGTCTTGATGATCCTTTGATAAGGTCAGTGTCATGATCTTCATATATGGAGACAGCCATATGGCGTGACGTGTCACGAGGCCATATATGGTGGTGTGACGGACGGAACGACAGACGGACTAACATGTTTTACAGGTTTTCATAGTAATCTTGTATAAATTAATTTGGTCTAAGGTAATTCCTTCAACTATGGCCATCTGAATTCCAGTAGCATTAGATAACATTGTTTGGCTGTCATCTTTGATGTTGGCAGATTACTTTATATATTATATATTATATTTCTGCCCATTGACTCAGCAGACATTCATAATAAGCTTGATGAAGCCATAAGAGTACTGACTGCAAATTCTTGCCAGAAAACTAACATTTATTCAGAATCAGGCAATTTAATAACACTGTAGAGGGAAATTAGGCAGATATTCGTCATTATTCAATAACACAGGTGAATACATTGAGGGCCTTCTAATAGAATTACAATATTTGAGCTCAGTATTCATCGCTTGGGACTGACAACAGCATGTAGCCAAAGTATTACTCTGCAGTACTATATGCATCATTCATATTTAACCTAGCATTCATGTGGTGTTCTCTGTGGAGGATTTTACATTGTATAAGTCCAAGCATTCCACATTATAGAGGAGGAGTGAACAGTCTAAAATACATTCCCTTTGCCTGTCAAAGAACCCTATAGTATTCAGGTCAATCTGCCAAATACTTCTAAGCTCATTAGAATCAGCTTGTCAGACTCAGTAGGACTCAATAGCGGACCCAGACACAGTTGAACAGTTTAAGCAGATTCTATTAAAAATAATTATAGTTTGCAGTCTCGTAGTCAGAAACGCAGGCAAGGGGTCAGTAATCCAAAATATCCAGGAAAGGCAAAATAAAAAACGATAAACAGAGGCAAGGTCATGGAAGAGGCAGATGTAGTAGTGAAGGGTGGTAGAATGTAATACCGGTGGTTAATGTCAAACCTTTGCTCTTGCAACATTAAAAGCTGTCCCATTTCTTGGGCAACATTGTTGAAGGTCAACAGGTCAGATGAGTGGAGCTAAGCATTATCTGGCCCCACTGTGACGTCCATATCACCCAAAATGATACGTAGCTTGCGGAGTTCAGTCAGATGCTCTCCCTGCATGCCTTCCTTCTGCTCATGGTTCCTGGTTGCTGTTATGTGATGTTTGCTCCCACTGCCACCCCAGGACCACCGGTGGGCTCTGTTATTTATGTTCCCCATGGTTTTTTTATTGTATATCTATCTCCCTGCTCTTAATGTTTAATGATGGTGTTTAATTGTGCCGAGCAGGGAGAAAAATGTAGCAGAGCCGAACGCCAAGATAAAATATTATATGCACACTTGTATTCTCATTATATAATAAATATTGGTTAAATCTATTCGTGAGTTGTCTGACTGAACTAATATTAACTTGTGGAAAAACACAATACAACTGAAATATCACATTCAGACTAATAATCCCCTTTACTGCCCCTGGCCTTCTCGTAGTGCAGAAGGAGCATAGTGCCATCCAATTTCCCCATCAGCTTCAGCTATAAGCAGACCCGAAGCAGCTGGCCCACCTTTCCTTGACCAGCCAATCACCTCCAGCAGCACCCCACAGAACTGGCAACCCAAAGAAAACTGAATCATTCTGACCTGAGATCAGATTCTAAAAATGTCTTCTACATCCTGACAGTTTTCTGAAAAAGCTATGTTTCTATGTCAGTCGTTCTTCGATTTTTCAAAAATAGCAGACCTACACTAAACAGTATGTTATTGCTAATCTCCGGCACCGTTAACCCGGTCGATGCCAAACTTTGCACACACACTCCCTGGATACCAACGATGAACCTCTGCCCCAAATGTTCTAGAACGGCCTGTTGCAGCGCCACCATGAGGCAGATTTTTACCTAGAACTGCATCCATCTGCGTGCAACCTTGTATGCACACTCCCTAGAGGCCAAGGAAAAACTTTTGACCTGCATTTTTCACATCCAAAAATCCCACAAATCGTTACACAGTATCTCTATAGTCATGTGCTCAAGACGGAACTGTCCAACACATTTCACATTACATTCTAATTGCCTAACATTGGCTTCCAAAGTTTGCAGGATTGGCCCGTTTTTAACAAAAAGCCTCAAATCATGAACGGCTTGGCTTCTAATGCTAATACACTCCAGGAGCATTGTTTCCTTTACAGTTTAAGATATTTAAGAGACCTATGTATTTTTGTTATGCTAGATAACTTCCGTCAAGGGTAATAACAGACTGTAATGTCCCAAAAATGTGCATTGTTTGCAATTTATTTTTTACCTTGTCCAGGGGAGGTCCGTTGAGAACAAATTATATTTGTTTACATGCCAAGAGTGGTTTGTAGACCTTTTTATCTGTCATACAATAAAAGTGAATGGCCAACAACAATTATCTGATTGTGTTTGTTCTTTGCTGCAGCTGGAATCTTGTTCCAATCATTAAGGGCTTCTGGGCTTAATGCTTGGCATGTGTCTATCCTTATCATCAATCCTTCTAAGCTTTCCTGACTGATAGGCATTCTGTGATGTGATGCTCCTCGTCAGTCTGTGGGCTACATTAGTCGTTGTAGGTCAAACTAGAGGGTAGGAACTTAGGAAGATCCTGTCGCCACTTGCCAGGGAGAAGGGTCTGTGTGTGTGTGTGGGGGGGGGGAGATAGATGCATCTGGAAGGTAATCTGGAGGTATTCTGCAAGGCAGACAAGGTTTTTTTCCGACTTTCCATTCAGACATGCAAATGCATGCAGACACAAGGGTACACACGGGCACGCACGCACACACAAACGCACGCACACACCCCTTGCGACTGTGTAGTTGACAGTGCCATCTATCATGCGTGGCAGTGGAATCGTGTCTTTAAACAGCCTTTTAGTGCCTGGGTTCAGTGGGTTGGTTGCGTGGCATCTCCACATGCAGTATACTCACACGAGGAGTTGCATACTCTTAACGCCACTCACACTCCACATGTGTGTCTCTGTGATCCCAATGAAGCCACGTGTGATTTCCATATATTGACCATTATTTTAATGTAAGGGTGCTAGACTCTCTCTGCCAACCAGGGGAGAATAACGGACTGACCTCATGCTCATGCACGAGGAGTCCGAGCAGCTTCTTTTCACCTGACAGAGTGTAGAGTAGGAGAGTAGCGACATGCTTTGATCTCGCCGCAAAGCATGGTGCTATGGGCTATAGTTCCAAACATTGGAACTATCCCATTGAGATAGAATGAGCACTTTCGCATTCCAATGTTACAACGGGAGTCAATGCTAGTGTCGCCACTCTCTCACTAGAATACTCTGGGTTGGACGTAGCGCGTGGAACACGTTATTCCAACCAGTTCCTTTCCCCTCCTTTGTCGACACTCGACAAAGCCACGGCGGATTTAACACAATTTGATTTCCGTTTGTAAATATTGTTGCCTGTACAGAAAGAGATTTTGCATTGAATCTCTCTCTCTCTCTCTCTCTCTCTCTCTCTATCTCTCTCCTATATCAGGTCCTCCAAGGCCCACCCTGGACCTGTGGTCCATATAAGTGATAACCCCATGGACGAGGGGAAGGTGAGTAATGGCTGTCCTCTGGACATTCACACATGCACACAATAGAGATATTAGACACACATGGAAACACACACACACACACACACACACACACACGACGCTGGATCAATTCACAGTTGTAATGCATATATAATATATAGTGTAGTCATACCAGTCTCATCAAACCTGCAGCTGTTTGACATGTGTTTCAGGGCAGCCCCATCTTTGCTCGGCCTCACTTTGGCTTCAGAAAGCCAGTGGTGGAAAAAGTAGGCTACTCAAATATATAAGTAAAAGTATCAATACTGCAATTGTATAGGTCCGGAATTCAAGCTTTACTTGAGTAAAAAGTGCAAAAGTATGGGTATCAAAATGTATTTAAAGTACCAAAAGAAGAAAGTACTACTCTTGCAGAATGTGCCGTTTCACATACGTTTTCAAAAGTGTAAAATGTAAAAAAAAGAAAGAATTTTTTTTTACGAGCTTATAGATCGTCTATTTTCAAAAGATAAGACAAAATGTATAGAAACAATTATAGAAAGTAACTAGTACGTTTTCATATAATTGTAGTGGATTAAATGTACAATATTTGACGTAAAAAGTATTGAAAATTGGAAATACTTTAGTAAAGTAAAAGTACCTTAGTACTACACCACTGCAGAAAGCACACACCAAGTGTCTCACCTCTATGTTCTATTCTTCTTCTTCTTGGTCCTTGTAGCTGTTATGAAGGCATAAAAGCCTGGCGTCATCATCCTCTATTTATGTTATATCTGTTATAATCTAGGGCAATTTCCTATTGATGTTCTGCCTGAGTAACCTTTGAACATATTGAAACGTCATTTGATCTTCCTCCTTCTGTGTGTGTCTCAGAAAGGGCCAATTCAGATTGACACGGTAAAAAAAAAAAAAAAAAAAGATTAGTCTCACTTCACCTGATTAAGGTGATATTCACCCCCGTCTTGTCTCGCATTTCTTTCCCCTCTTTCTGCCCTTGGTTTCTTGCCTCTCTACACATATATCCATCTATAAATGCCTGTGCGTATGTGTACGTACGTGTGCACGTACGTATGTAATCAACGTAACTCGAGAACCATTGGCCCCACCGACTTCAAATTCGACACAGGCGTTCCACACACCCACAGGGAGTGCAGTGCCCGGTGTCGAATCCGTTGGATAGCCGGTTTGTCCAGAATCAACACACTAGCCTGACCTAAGCAGAGACATTTCTGGTCTAGAGGGGCGGGTCGCGCCTCAGAAATGCGCGCACCCTGATTGGATCTCATCGATCTGTCCGTCACCCCCGGCCCCTCCTCTCCCCCCTAGTGCAGCGCTACGTCACATCATTTAGAGCGACGCCCACCCGGAAGGGTTGACTCCCACTTTTAGACTGGTTCAGCCCACGGCTTTTTCCAGGCTTTCATCTTTCGCGCACGCGCAGACGAAATGAAAGCCTGGGTATCGAGGCTAACACATGACTGACCAGCATGCCTGACAAAGAACTCCATATATGGGCATTAAAGGGACACAGACATAATAACAGGGTGGGGCATGCATTTCCAACTTGCATCGTTCCAAGTAGGCCAGTGGCCAACGGGCACCACTCTAGTGTCTGAAACAAAGCATAAACATGCCAGAAATAACATATTAAGAAGGGACTAAAATGACCATGTGAATGCAGCACAATACTATGACGGAAAAATGTTTGTCGACAACCTTTTCACTGACGAAAACTAAATGGAAAGTAAATGAAAAGTAAGCTATGATGGCTAAAACTAAGACTAAATATGTTGACAATTTTGTCAACAAATAAAAACTAGACTAAAATGAAGGGACTAGTGGACAAGACATCCGGTATAAGTCACTTTACAATTGCATGTGTAAAATCAGCCATTACGACGGCTTCAAGGCCCGCCAAAATACATTTTAGTCGACTATATCAACTGTATATCTAGTCGACTAAAATCTTGTGATATTTAGTCGACTAAACTAACACTAAAACATGCCAGGTGACAAAAAAATGTGACAAAAACTAAATGAAAACAATTCAAGAGACTATGACTAAAACTAAAATCAAATTGTGCTGTCCAAATCAACACTGTCTCTCATTGTCGCTCTTCCTCTCCAGCTCATACTGGGATACGAGTCCGGCATCGTGGTCCTGTGGGACCTGAAATCAAAGAAGGCTGACTATCGTTATACTTACGACGAGGTGAGCAACTCTCCGTTACCCTTCTACTCTCACGGCTTCATGATGACTTCCCGTCGCTAGCTCCGCACTCCTCTGTTCTTGGGGAGAAAGCAGTAAAAAGCGGAATCTCATCCCATATTCATGAAGCAGCAGCTTTGAACAGATAGCGTGTGTTTGTGTGTGGCGTGATGTGATGTGTGTGCAATGTATTGTTTACCTGCGAGAGTTGACGTCGAGTAGACAAAGGAGAATCTCTTTGTGAGTGAGTGCGATAATTCCCTTGAGTTGACAAGGCACATGTGTATAGCATGTACTTTGATATGTACCTGTGTACATCACACACGTACCAATACACTTTCTTAATCGTGCGCACGCACGCACGCACACACGTGTGCGCGCGCACACACACACACACACACACACACCTCCAGTGTGAATGAGTGCAAACACGTGAGCAAGCTGATGCCAGTGGGAGAAGATGCATGCTGATTGCTGACTATCAGGAAGGAGATTAGGAAAGCCTCCTGTCTCTCCCATTGGAATAGAGCAGAATTCTCTCTATTAATTATGGTGTCTCAAGCCGGCTTGTTTGTTGTTGGTTGAGCACAATAGCACGTACTGCAGTGTCATATTATCTTGTCAAATATATTTTGAACCAGGTTTCACCCTGGCATCTGTAATCTCGGGTGGGGTCAGCGCATCTCCGGCCGATAGGTGAGAACGGGTTTGCCGACGTGCGAACGGAGGGATCATTGAAAACAAAGGCGGCTTGCATGCTGTGGTTTGCACATGGGCTGCCAGCCTGCCAGAGTAGGCTATCCTTTGTTGTTTTTCTTGTTTTTTCGCCACCTCTCTTCGAAGTTAGACTGCAAGATCTAAACTGACTGGGCCTCTGGACCCTACGCTGTGATATCTCTCACACACACACACACGCACACCAGTGCGCTTTCGAGTTTCGAGGTGGGTTGATGTTGATTCAATGCTGTGCAGCAGGGCGCATGATCATCACTTAAAAGTTTCCTCCCATAAACTTCACTTGAAAATTCCGTTTATGAAACTTTAATAATGATGTTGCTTCAATGCTTCTTTGCACCAATTTTACCTATTTATTTGGCTTCCCCAATTCGCAAGCAGGATAGGGAGAAGTGATCTGTGGCTAATAACCTTTGGATGTTGTTGGATTACTGAAGGATAAAATACCTATATTGAAAGAGAATCCATCCACCTACTTCATAATATTGTCTCCAAAATGAGCTTATAAACACTTAGCTGGCACACATGTTAAGCTTTTCCTGAATTTTACTCTAACAAACGAACTTCATTTAACAAAAGGTTACCCCTCTTAAAGCAGTTAAGCGTGTGTCATTATTTGTTACACCCGAGGCAGCATTTGCAGGAATAAAAGCGGGTCAATAACAGGTACTGTATGCAAAGCACATTGTGTGTAAGAGCATCTTAGCGAACGCACACATTTGTTAATGTCAAATGGTTCATAAATTCACAGTAGTGGTGTAAGCAGATTGAATGACTTCGGGAACACACAGTTCTCCGACATACAGACACTCATACAAACACACAACAGTATACACTCGCTTGTGTGCAAAATGACCACGCACGCGTCGACACGAGGGTGTCTCTGCGTAGCACTTATACGCCGAGTCACAGTGTCAGTGTGTTAAGGATAATGAGATTACCACTGTACTCATGCTGGTGTTGCCCTCATTGGCGGGGCTGTCATTTTGTAAGCGTGCTATGATAGTCACCCAGGACCCTGTATAATTCTGTATGTGTGCACATCTCTCTCTCTCTCTCTCCTTCTCACACACTTCTCAGATAAGCTAATATGCCCTCGCTGCTCCTAAAGGCATTCCAATCTCCGCCGCTGAAGCTCCTAAGGGACTCTAATCATGTCTTATGGGAGAGCTCATCTCTCCTCCCCCGGCCCTGTGGTTACACCTCCCTAGAGGCGCACATTACACCGCTTCTCATTTGCTCAGTGCAAACGCACGCCAGAGCAGACCGCGCCGAGCGGAGGTGTGTTTCACTCTGAGGGGGTCTAGGGCTTGAAAATTAAAAACAATAATAATATATATATTTCATTCATTGTTATTACCTCTGGCTATAAGCGATGTTCACATCGTTTTCAGGGTCAGATCTTAAAGTATAACTACCTGGATTGAGGGTGGGCCCTGGGGTTGACTAATGTGAATTGAATGTAGTGTAGGCTAATTCATATTTAAAGATCCTAAAGTGGAATCAAAGTGGTCCCCAAGGACCCAGAGAGAGAAGTACGGTTGTACTGTATAGGTGCTGCTGTCCCTCAAAGGCCCCGTCTATAAAGCATTGTATAAACATACTTATAAAGGCATTATAATCTTCGGTCAATATGGATTATAATCTGCAGCAAAAACAAAATAGCAGATCACATTGTGAGCTTGTATTTTTTGTGATGTGAATTGGGATGCATACTGTATGTATGCCAGATCTTCATGACAGCAAGGCATGGTTGTGAAAGTAAGGGTGAAGAGTGTTCTACTGTCAGTTTTTTTTTTTTTTTTTTTTTTTTTACTGAAAACGACCGTACGAGAAAATATTAATTGCCACTTAGCTTCTGATATCGCTGCTTCTATCAAGGTTCACATGAAAATGCTGTTGTTTTTTTCCAATGGCTCCTACCCATTTTCACATATTATATATACTGTAGGTCATGGATGTGTGGTAATGATTCAGCATAAACTCTCATTAATTGCCATTTGCCGCTGATGTCAGCAACAAGACAGTGCTGTAACATTTACATAATTTTCGCACTGCTATCTTTTCATGTGCAACGTATATATTGCATTATTTTTTGCTTTCTTTCAGTAGCTACTTGGTTTGTTTTCAAAGTTACTGTATATCCTCCTCAAAGACAGCACTGTCACTAAGGACTGCTGAGAAAATGACAGCTCTTTGTCTAAGCATATAGACAATCATCTCTATCAGGCGTTTGTTTGGTACTTTACACAGAAAGCATTATTTTAGCTGACTTTCTATGCTAAATACACGCTGCTGTGCTCCTCTTTCCCGCATGCCGAGCATCGTGTTTCAAAGATCCTGCTGCTCTTTTGTGCTGCTCTTTTGATCCTCCTGGCGCTGTGTCTGACAACCGGGTAACTTACGACCGTACATTTAATCGTTGTCACCAGTCTACAGTACGTTTATGTTGTTTCAGCTAAGCTATTTGCGCTAATAACACAAATGACAGCACAGCAACGGTTGCACGAGTTGTTCATTAAACGATGCGTGTGAGCGCTATGGACATGATATCCAAAGCACTCCCTCGGCTCATAAAACGCTTTCTCTGAACACAGACCCTAAGAAGTGTCCTTCTTGGACCAGTGTCCACCGTGGTTCAGACAGCAGTTTTGTAGTTGTGGTTGTGGGCCTGAACTGAGGAAGTTGAGAAGAGTGAAGGTCGGTTTTTATACACCGACTTGCATTTTGGCTTTTTTATACTATCTTGCAGGATTGATTTCAAAGGTGTGGTCATGTAACTAAGCCAAACGTAGGCATAGAAGTTTTTGCCATAACCCCAAAACAGCTGAGAGAGCATCCCTTCCCCTGGGGGTTATTATCCAGTGGACTGCTATTCTTAACTGTGGTGGATCAGCAGTACGTCATACTCTGCACGGCTCTGTCTGACTCAACACCCTGGACCGAATCTGGCTTTGATCAATGACCCGCATTGTGGCCAGATTTTGATTTCCGTTGCCTTCCTCGCCCCTCTGTCCATATCTCAGCCTAACTTTCCCCTTTTGCTTTCTTCACTCTTCTACTTGTGGAGCGGCCATTATTGTATTGGTATGTTTTTTTCTTCTGTCTGTCTGTCTGTCTGTGTGTGTGTGTGTGTGTGTGTGTGTGTGTGTGTGTGTGTGTGTGTGTGTGTGTGTGTGTGTGTGTGTGTGTGTGTGTGTGTGTGTGTGTGTGTGTGTGTGTGTGTGTGTGTGTGTGTGTGTGTGTGTGTGTGTGTGTGTGTGTGTGTGTCACTTTGAACAAGCATAACTCATGCCTCGTTTGGCCAAAATCCGTGGAACTTATTTACACATGTGACCTTGACTCATGCGGAAAACACATCTGTCACTTGGTGAAGAAATTTGTAAAAGAATATATAT
>NC_139717.1:15875158-15877658 GCF_964188405.1 Protomyctophum parallelum | reverse complement strand
AGTATCAATCATCATCATTTTTCGACCGTGGTCGAGATCATTGATTTCACAACGCCACGCCAGACTTTCCGGTCCTTCATTGCCATCCCCATAGTTACTGCTTACTGATGCATGTGTCCCTATAGCGATGACATCAGGGAACGACAGTTTTCTACCTCTGGTCTGCTTTGAGGCAGGACTCCAGAGAAGAAGGGAAGATATAAGTGCCATCTATCCGTTTCTCTAATTTCTTAAAAGTATCAATACTGCAACTCTGTTTCAAGTAAAAACAGAGTTCAAAATATACTTGAGGAAAAGTACAAAAGTATTAGCATCAAAATGTACTTAAAGTTCCAAACGTAAAAGTACTCATAATGCAGAATTTCAAGTGTATAAAAACTTTTGAAAATAGCAGATCTACAAGCTCACAAATTCACAATGCAATCAGCAATTTTCAAATGGCCGAAAAGTACAGGGCTGAAGTGGTTAATTTGTTCTGTATTCATAATCCAAATCTACAAAGTAACTAGTAACTAAAGTTAGTCGAGTAAAAGTACAATATTTGGATCCAAGAGTAGAAGTAAAAGTATTTGAAATTGTAAATCCTTGACGTATCTTTTCCGTTCTGAAGAATATAACCAGCGTACAGGAAACAGGAACCAAGGACGACCAGGATAGATGGAATAGGTTCAAATGTAGACGTCTTTATTTGCAGCAAAAGACACGGTCCACGATCGAGACAACACAAGGACAAAGGAATCACGAAACGGACCTTTGGGACCCTCTGGTTAAAAACACAGCGTTCGATATGCCAAACATGAGCGCCGGACCAGAAGAAGCCCCGAGCAAAACCGCTCCTCAGCCTATATACTATCTCTGAGTCCCTCCCTCTCTTCACCGGACACACTGACCTCTCCATCCAATGTGAGAGGGAGCAGCAGCTGTATCCGCTGGAGAGAGGGCGGGCTCTCCTCTGAGACAAAGAATTCTAACCCCCAACTTCTGGTGCATGTGGACACGGCTAACTTGACTAAAAACCACAATGATTAATTAAAGATACAATGAAAATGTAGTTAAACATACCAAAAGTATATGAAACGGAACAGACTTATATTTAAGCAATGTTTAAGCAATGAATGATTTACTTAATGGCATACCTGGTTCTTAATGCATTTTTAACCTGTGCCTCCAATCTGTGTCTACAAGTACCATTTTAATTTATTGTATGATGGCAGATAGATGTTAGGGATATTTCATCATAAGTTCACTACATATATATTGTTTAAGTCAACCAGAACAGATAATTTTACTTTGTTCTCTAGTCAGAACCCTTTGTGAATGCATGCATTCATGCATTCATGTGGCCTATAGGGCACAGAAGTCCTGACATCACTCATTCATTCCTCCGTCGCAGAGGTTTTTCTCTATGTAGAACAACATGGGTCATCTTAAAATCGTCTCATAATATGAGCATCGTGGTCCAAAAATAAACCTAAATTGGCCCTGATAACCAGTTATTCAACACAGAGCAGACTAGCCAACAACAGAATAAAAAGGAATTTTTAGAACCGAACGGATGATCTTCTAAAAGATTATAAAATTATATCGACGTACAGAAAAAACAAAAATCTTAAAGACTATCTAGTACACAGCAAGCTAAAAGGAATCCACACACCAGCACACCAGGGACCAGAATACTTCAAACCCAAACAATTAGTCAAAAATAGAACTACAAAACGCATGTTGGAGATTAAACAAACAACAAATAACAGCCAGCAGCAACTGCAAAGGTTTGTTCAACATTTCATGGCTCACGGCATTGAAGCTCTAAAAGGCGCTGGACTTCAACACAATCCCAACTGGACAGTAGGACAAAGACGTTTTAATGAAAAACAGTGGATTAAGAACCTCAACACGGATTTTCCTGGAGGCTTAGACATGCCTAAAATCAGATCTTGAATACAACAAAACTTAAACTCAGGATTAAACTGGAGAAAATCTAAGAGTGACTGGATCAGGCTTCCTTCGGATACATGGCAAATGAATTCATTCCTTGCATTGTGCTTGCACAGGGCTGCAAAGATTCATCGATTAATCGTAATCGAATCGATTATTCAATTAGTTGTCAACTAATTTGGTAATCGAATCGGCAACTAATCACTAGTTTTTTGCAATTTATCATAGATTATTTCCCACTTAACCATAGTTTTTCCAGTGTTAAGTGTAACTAAAGTAAAGAGGAGTGAGCCATCTCTCTTCCCTTACAATCTGATGATAGTTGCACAGTAGCAAAAATATGACACATATAGTATCAAGTACAAAACATATGGCTGGAATATTTATTTTTAAATTACCTATTTGAGTCTAGACTGACACATGTGTAGCTATTCTTTAATCAAATGTATGCAGTCACAATAAGCCTAAAGACACCATGAGTTGCTTTAATTAATTTAAATTTAGTTTGTCTTTTATTTGAAAAACAACCTAATCAGCAGATAATCAAATAATCTTTTGAATGAAT